>NW_027521914.1:0-44045 GCF_052094955.1 Ictidomys tridecemlineatus | reverse complement strand
TTTCAGGCAACTCGTAGTTTTTTGGAAGCTTGGCAACCCTTTCCATGAAAGTGATTCTTGCCAGTCTCTGCTTAGGGCTACATCAACAGCAAACAAACCATAGAGATTGAACTTGAAACTGGTTTATTGTGTCAAGTTTCAAAGAGCTAGCACAAACCGTGTTTGATTTAGACTTCCAAATACATGTATCCCTATAGGAGAAAACAGAGTGAAACCTCAAAATGAAAACGGTTACTGCAAATGAATGGTTTAACCTACAAGAACAAAATTTGGCGAGCCAAGTAGGATTGGTGTACTGATCATTACCTGAAAGTATCATCAAGATTGGGTGAAAAAGTGTTTGCTGAGATTTCAGGCAACTCGTAGTTTTTGGGAAGCTTGGCAACCCTTTCCATGAAAGTGATTCTCGCCAGTCTCTGCTTAGGACTACATCAACAGCAAACAAATCATAGAGACAGAACTTGAAACTGCTTTATTGTGTCAAGTTTCAAAGAGCTAGCACAAACCGTGTTTGATTTAGAGTTCCAAATACATGTATCCCTATCAGAGAAAACAGAGTGAAACCTCAAAATGAAAACGGTTACTGCAAACAAACGGTTTAACCTAGAAGAACGAAATTTGGCGAGCCAAGTGGGATTGGTGTACTGATCATTACCTGAAAGCATCATCAAGATTGGGTGAAAAAGTGTTTGCTGAGATTTCATGCAACTCGTAGTTTTTTGGAAGCTTGGCAAGCCCTTTCCATTAAAGTGATTCTCGCCAGTCTCTGCTTAGGGCTACATTAACAGCAAACAAACCATAGAAATAGAACTTGAAACTGCTTTATTGTGTCAAGTTTCAAAGAGCTAGCACAAACCGTGTTTGATTTAGAGTTCCAAATACATGTATCTTTATAGGAGAAAACAGAGTGAAACCTCAAAATGAAACCGGTTACTGCCAATGAACGGTTTAACCTAGAAGAACGAAATTTGGCGAGCCAAGTGGGATTGGTGTACTGATCATTACCTGAAAGTATCATCAAGATTGGGTGAAAAAGTGTGTGCTGAGATTTCAGGCAACTCGTAGTTTTTTGGAAGCTTGGCAGGCCGTTTCCATGAAAGTGATTCTCGCCAGTCTCTTTTTAGGGCTACATCAACAGCAAACAAACCATAGAGATAGAACTTGAAACTGCTTTATTGTGTCAAGTTTCAAAGAGCAAGCACAAACCGTGTTTGATTTAGAGTTCCAAATACATGTATCCCTATAGGAGAAAACAGAGTGAAACCTCAAAATGAAACCGATTACTGCCAACGAACGGTTTAACCTCGAAGAACGAAATTTGTCGAGCCAAGTGGGATTGGTGTACTGATCATTACCTGAAAGTTTCATCAAGATTGGGTGAAAAAGTGTTTGCTGAGATTTTAGGCAACTCGTAGTTTTTTGGAAGCTTGGCAGGCCCTTTAAAGAAAGTGATTCTCGCCAGTCTCTGCTTAGGGCTACATCAACAGCAAACAAACCATAGAGAGAGAACTTGAAACTGCTTTATTGTGTCAAGTTTCAAAGAGCTAGCACAAACCGTGTTTGATTTAGAGTTCCAAATACATGTGTTCCTATAGGAGAAAACAGAGTGAAACCTCAAAATGAAACCGGTTACAGCCAACGAACGGTTTAACCTAGAAGAACGAAATTTGGCGAGCCAAGTGGGATTGGTGTACTGATCATTACCTGAAAGTATCATCAAGATTGGTTGAAAAAGTGTTTGCTGAGATTTCAGGCAACTCTTTTTTTTTTTGGAAGCTTGGCAGGCCCTTTCCATGAAAGTGATTCTCGCCAGTCTCTGCTTAGGGCTACATCAACAGCAAACAAACCATATAGATAGAACTTGAAACTGCTTTATTGTGTCAAGTTTCAAAGAGCTAGCACAAACCGAGTTTGATTTAGAGTTCCAAATACATGTGTTCCTATAGGAGAAAACAGAGTGAAACCTCAAAATGAAACCGGTTACTGACAAAGAAGAGTTTAACCTAGAAGAACAATATTTGGCGAGCCAAGTGGGATTGGTGTACTGATCATTACCTGAAAGTTTCATCAAGATTGGGTGAAAAAGTGTGTGCTGAGATTTCAGGCAACTCTTAGTTTTTTGGAAGCTTGGCAGGCCCTTTCCATGAAAGTGATTCTCGCCAGTCTCTGCTTAGGTCTACATCAACAGCAAACAAACCATAGAGATAGAACTTGAAAGTGCTTTATTGTGTCAAGTTTCAAAGAGCTAGCACAAACCGTGTTTGATTTAGAGTTCCAAATACATGTATCCTTATAGGAGAAAACAGAGTGAAACCTCAAAATGAAACCGGTTACTGCCAACGAACGGTTTAACCTAGAAAAACGGAATTTGGCGAGCCAAGTGGGATTGGTGTACTGATCATTACCTGAAAGTTTCATCAAGATTGGGTGAAAAAGTGTTTGCTGAGATTTCAGGCAACTCGTAGTTTTTTGGAAGCTTGGCAGGCCCTTTAATGAAAGTGATTCTCGCCAGTCTCTGCTTAGGGCTACATCAACAGCAAACAAACCATAGAGAGAGAACTTGAAACTGCTTTATTGTGTCAAGTTTCAAAGAGCTAGCACAAACCGTGTTTGATTTAGAGTTCCAAATACATGTATCCCTATAGGAGAAAACACAGTGAAACCTCAAAATGAAACCGGTTACTGCCAACGAACGGTTTAACCTAGAAGAACAAAATTTGGTGAGCCAAGAGGGATTGGTGTACTGATCATAACCTGAAAGTATCATCAAGATTGGGTGAAAAAGTGTTTGCTGAGATTTCAGGCAACTCGTAGTTTTTGGAAGCTTGGCAGGCCCTTTCCATGAAAGTGATTCTCGCCAGTCTCTTCTTAGGGCTACATCAACAGCAAAGAAACCATAGAGATAGAACTTGTAACTGCTTTATTGCAAGTTTCAAAGAACTAGCACAAACCGTGTTTGATTTAGAGTTCCAAATACATGTATCCCTATAGGAGAAAACAGAGTGAAACCTCAAAATGAAACCGGGTACTGCTAACGAACGGTTTAACCTAGAAGAACGAAATTTGGCGAGCCAAGTGGGATTGGTGTACTGATCATTACCTGAAAGTTTCATCAAGATTGGGTGAAAAAGTGTGTGCTGAGATTTCTGGCAACTGGTAGTTTTTTGGAAGCTTGGCATGCCCTTTCCATGAAAGTGATTATCGCCAGTCTCTGCTTAGGGCTAAATCAACAGCAAACAAACCATAGAGATAGAACTTGAAACTGCTTTATAGTGTCAACTTTCAAAGAGCTAGCACAAACCGTGTTTGATTTAGAGTTTCAAATACATGTATCCCTATAGAAGAAAACAGAGTGAAACTTCAAAATGAAACCGGTTACTGCCAACGAACGGTTTAACCTAGAAGAACGAAATTTGGCGAGCCAAGTGGGATTGGTGTACTGATCATTACCTCAAAGTATCATCAAGATTGGGTGAAAAAGTGTTTGATGAGATTTCAGGCAACTCGTAGTTTTTTGGAAGCTTGGCAGGCCCTTTCCATGAAAGTGATTCTCGCCAGTCTCTTCTTAGGGCTACATCAACAGCAAACAAACCATAGAGATAGAACTTGAAACTGCTTTATTGTGTCAAGTTTCAAAGAGCTAGCACAAACCGTGTTTGATTTAGAGTTCCAAATACATGTATCCCTATAGGAGAAAACAGAGTGAAACCTCAAAATGAATCCGGTTACTGCCAACGAACGGTTTAACCTAGAAGAACGAAATTTGGCGAGCCAAGTGGGATTGGTGTACTGATCATTACCTGAAAGTTTCATCAAGATTGGGTGAAAAAGTGTTTGCTGAGATTTCAGGCAACTCGTAGTTTTTTGGGAGCTTGGCAGGCCCTTTCGATGAAAGTGATTCTCGCCAGTCTCTGCTTAGGGCTACATCAAAAGCAAACAAACCGTAGAGATAGAACTTGAAACTGCTTTACTGTGTCAAGTTTCAAAGAGCTAGCACAAACCGTGTTTGATTTACAGTTCCAAATACATGTATGCCTATAGGAGAAAACAGAGTGAAACCTCAAAATGAAACTGGTTACTGCCAACGAACGGTTTAAACTAGAAGAACGAAATTTGGCGAGCCAAGTGGGATTGGTGTACTGATCATTACCTGAAAGTATTATCAAGATTGGGTGAAAAAGTGTTTGCTGAGATTTCAGGCAACTCGTAGTTTTTTGGAAGCTTGGCAGGCCCTTTCCATGAAAGTGATTCTCGCCAGTCTCTGCTTAGGGCTACATCAACAGCAAACAAACCATAGAGATAGAACTTGAAACTGCTTTATTGTGTCAAGTTTCAAAGAGCTAGCACAAACCGTGTTTGATTTAGAGTTCCAAATACATGTATCCCTATAGGAGAAAACAGAGTGAAACCTCAAAACGAAACCTGTTAATGCCAACGAACGGTTTAACCTAGAAGAACGAAATTTGGCGAGCCAAGTGGGATTGGTGTACTGATCATTACCTGAAAGTTTCATCAAGATTGGGTGAAAAAGTGTTTGCTGAGATATCAGGCAACTCGTAGTTTTTTGGAAGCTTGGCAGGCCCTTTCGATGAAAGTGATTCTCGCCAGTCTCTGCTTAGGGCTACATCAAAAGAAAACAAACCATAGAAATAGAACTTGAAACTGCTTTGTTGTGTCAAGTTTCAAAGAGCTAGCACAAACCGTGTTTGATTTAGAGTTCCAAATACATGTATGCCTACAGGAGAAAACACAGTGAAACCTCAAAATGAAACCGGTTACAGGCAACGAACGGTTTAAACTAGAAGAACGAAATTTGGCGAGCCAAATGGGATTGGTGTACTGATAATTACCTGAAAGTATTATCAAGATTGGGTGAAAAAGTGTTTGCTGAGATTTCAGGCAACTCGTAGTTTTTTGGAAGCTTGGCAGGCCCTTTCCATGAAAGTGATTCTCGCCAGTCTCTGCTTAGGGCTACATCAACAGCAAACAAACCATAGAGATAGAACTTGAAACTGCTTTATTGTGTCAAGTTTCAAAGAGCTAGCACAAACCGTGTTTGATTTAGAGTTCCAAATACATGTATCCCTATAGGAGAAAACAGAGTGAAACCTAAAAATGAAACCGGTTACAGCCAACGAACGGTTTAACCTAGAAAAACGAAATTTGGCGAGCCAAGTGGGATTGGTGTACTGATCATTACATAAAAGTATCATCAAGATTGGTTGAAAAAGTGTTTGCTGAGATTTCAGGCAACTCTTTTTTTTTTTTGGAAGCTTGGCAGGCCCTTTCGATGAAAGTGATTCTCGCCAGTCTCTGCTTAGGGCTACATCAACAGCAAACAAACCATATAGATAGAACTTGAAACTGCTTTATTGTGTCAAGTTTCAAAGAGCTAGCACAAGCCGTGTTTGATTTAGAGTTCCAAATACATGTGCTCCTATAGGAGAAAACAGAGTGAAACCTCAAAATGAAACCGGTTACTGCCAAAGAACAGTTTAACCTAGAAGAACAAAATTTGGCGAGCTAAGTGGGATTGGTGTACTGATCATTACCTGAAAGTATCATCAAGATTGGGTGAAAAAGTATTTGCTGAGATTTCAGGCAACTCGTAGTTTTTTGGAAGCTTGGCAGGCCTTTAATGAAAGTGATTCTCGCCAGTCTCTGCTTAGGGCTACATCAACAGCAAACAAACCATAGAGATAGAACTTGAAACTGCTTTATTGTGTCAAGTTTCAAAGAGCTAGCACAAACCGTGTTTGATTTAGAGTTCCAAATACATGTATCCCTATAGGAGAAAACAGAGTGAAACCTCAAAATGAAACCGGTTGCAGCCAACGAACGGTTTAACCTAGAAGAACGAAATTTGTCGAGCCAAGTGGGATTGGTGTACTGATCATTACCTGAAAGTATCATCAAGATTGGTTGAAAAAGTGTTTGCTGAAATTTCAGGCAACTCTTTTTTTTTTTTGGAAGCTTGGCAGGCCCTTTCCATGAAAGTGATTCTCGCCAGTCTCTGCTTAGGGCTACATCAACAGCACACAAACCATATAGATAGAACTTGAAACTGCTTTATTGTGTCAAGTTTCAAAAATCTAGCACAAACCGTGTTTGATTTAGAGTTCCAAATACATGTATCCCTATAGGAGAAAACAGAGTGAAACCTCAAAATGAAAACGGTTACTGCAAACGCACGGTTTAACCTAGAAGAACGAAATTTGGAGAGCCAAGTGGGATTGGTGTACTGATCATTACCTGAAAGCATCATCAAGATTGGGTGAAAAAGTGTGTGCTGAGATTTCAGGCAACTCGTAGTTTTTTGGAAGCTTGGCAAGCCCTTTCCATGAAAGTGATTCTCGCCAGTCTCTGCTTAGGGCTACATTAACAGCAAACAAACCATAAAAATAGAACTTGAAACTGCTTTATTGTGTCAAGTTTCAAAGAGCTAGCACAAACCGTGTTTGTTTTAGAGTTCCAAATCCATGTATCCCTATAGGAGAAAAAAGAGTGAAACCTCAAAATGAAAACTGTTACTTCAAACGAAAGGTTTAACCTAGAAAAACGAAATTTGGCAAGCCAAGTGGGATTGGTGTATGGATCATTACCTGAAAGTATCATCAAGATTGGGTGAAAAAGTGTTTGCTGAGATTTCAGGCAACTCGTAGTTTTTGGGAAGCTTGGCAAGTCCTTTCCATGAAAGTGATTCTCGCCAGTCTCTGCTTAGGGCTACATCAACAGCAAACAAACCATAGAGATAGAACTTGAAACTGCTTTATTGTGTCAAGTTTCAAAGAGCTAGCACAAACCGTGTTTGATTTAGAGTTCCAAATACATGTATCCCTATAGGAGAAAACAGAGTGAAACTTCAAAATGAAAACGGTTACTGCAAACGAACGGTTTAACCTACAAGAACAAATTTGGCGAGCCAAGTGGGATTGGTGTACTGATCATTACCTGAAAGTATCATCAAGATTGGGTGAAAAAGTGTTTGCTGAGATATAGGGAAACTTGTAGTTTTTTGGAAGCTTGGCAAGCCCTTTCCATGAAAGTGATTCTCGCCAGTCTCTACTATGGGCTACATCAACAGCAAACAAACCATAGAGATAGATCTTGAAACTGCTTTATTGTGTCAAGTTTCAAAGAGCTAGCACAAACCGTGTTTGATTTAGAGTTCCAAATACATGTATCCCTATAGGAGAAAACAGAGTGAAACCTCAAAATGAAAACGGTTACTGCAAACGAATGGTTTAACCTACAAGAACAAAATTTGGCAAGCCAAGTGGGATTGGTGTACTGATCATTACCTGAAAGTATCATCAAGATTGGGTGAAAAAGTGTTTGCTGAGATTTTAGGCAACTCGTAGTTTTTGGGAAGCTTGGCAACCCTTTCCATGAAAGTGATTCTCGCCAGTCTCTGCTTAGGACTACATCAACAGCAAACAAATCATAGAGACAGAACTTGAAACTGCTTTATTGTGTCAAATTCAAAGAGCTAGCACAAACCGTGTTTGATTTAGAGTTCCAAATACGTGTATCCCTATAAGAGAAAACAGAGTGAAACCTCAAAATGAAAACGGTTACTGCAAACAAACGGTTTAACCTAGAAGAACGAAATTTGGCGAGCCCAGTGGGATTGGTGTACTGATCATTACCTGAAAGCATCATCAAGATTGGGTGAAAAAGTGTTTGCTGAGATTTCAGGCAACTCGTAGTTTTTGGGAAGCTTGGCAAGTCCTTTCCATGAAAGTGATTCTCGCCAGTCTCTGCTTAGGGCTACATCAACAGCAAACAAACCATAGAGATAGAACTTGAAACTGCTTTATTGTGTCAAGTTTCAAAGAGCTAGCACAAACCGTGTTTGATTTAGAGTTCCAAATACATGTATCCCTATAGGAGAAAACAGAGTGAAACTTCAAAATGAAAACGGTTACTGCAAACGAACGGTTTAACCTACAAGAACAAATTTGGCGAGCCAAGTGGGATTGGTGTACTGATCATTACCTGAAAGTATCATCAAGATTGGGTGAAAAAGTGTTTGCTGAGATATAGGGAAACTTGTAGTTTTTTGGAAGCTTGGCAAGCCCTTTCCATGAAAGTGATTCTCGCCAGTCTCTACTATGGGCTACATCAACAGCAAACAAACCATAGAGATAGATCTTGAAACTGCTTTATTGTGTCAAGTTTCAAAGAGCTAGCACAAACCGTGTTTGATTTAGAGTTCCAAATACATGTATCCCTATAGGAGAAAACAGAGTGAAACCTCAAAATGAAAACGGTTACTGCAAACGAATGGTTTAACCTACAAGAACAAAATTTGGCAAGCCAAGTGGGATTGGTGTACTGATCATTACCTGAAAGTATCATCAAGATTGGGTGAAAAAGTGTTTGCTGAGATTTTAGGCAACTCGTAGTTTTTGGGAAGCTTGGCAACCCTTTCCATGAAAGTGATTCTCGCCAGTCTCTGCTTAGGACTACATCAACAGCAAACAAATCATAGAGACAGAACTTGAAACTGCTTTATTGTGTCAAATTCAAAGAGCTAGCACAAACCGTGTTTGATTTAGAGTTCCAAATACGTGTATCCCTATAAGAGAAAACAGAGTGAAACCTCAAAATGAAAACGGTTACTGCAAACAAACGGTTTAACCTAGAAGAACGAAATTTGGCGAGCCCAGTGGGATTGGTGTACTGATCATTACCTGAAAGCATCATCAAGATTGGGTGAAAAAGTGTTTGCTGAGATTTCAGGCAACTCGTAGTTTTTGGGAAGCTTGGCAAGTCCTTTCCATGAAAGTGATTCTCGCCAGTCTCTGCTTAGGGCTACATCAACAGCAAACAAACCATAGAGATAGAACTTGAAACTGCTTTATTGTGTCAAGTTTCAAAGAGCTAGCACAAACCGTGTTTGATTTAGAGTTCCAAATACATGTATCCCTATAGGAGAAAACAGAGTGAAACTTCAAAATGAAAACGGTTACTGCAAACGAACGGTTTAACCTACAAGAACAAATTTGGCGAGCCAAGTGGGATTGGTGTACTGATCATTACCTGAAAGTATCATCAAGATTGGGTGAAAAAGTGTTTGCTGAGATATAGGGAAACTTGTAGTTTTTTGGAAGCTTGGCAAGCCCTTTCCATGAAAGTGATTCTCGCCAGTCTCTACTATGGGCTACATCAACAGCAAACAAACCATAGAGATAGATCTTGAAACTGCTTTATTGTGTCAAGTTTCAAAGAGCTAGCACAAACCGTGTTTGATTTAGAGTTCCAAATACATGTATCCCTATAGGAGAAAACAGAGTGAAACCTCAAAATGAAAACGGTTACTGCAAACGAATGGTTTAACCTACAAGAACAAAATTTGGCAAGCCAAGTGGGATTGGTGTACTGATCATTACCTGAAAGTATCATCAAGATTGGGTGAAAAAGTGTTTGCTGAGATTTTAGGCAACTCGTAGTTTTTGGGAAGCTTGGCAACCCTTTCCATGAAAGTGATTCTCGCCAGTCTCTGCTTAGGACTACATCAACAGCAAACAAATCATAGAGACAGAACTTGAAACTGCTTTATTGTGTCAAATTCAAAGAGCTAGCACAAACCGTGTTTGATTTAGAGTTCCAAATACGTGTATCCCTATAAGAGAAAACAGAGTGAAACCTCAAAATGAAAACGGTTACTGCAAACAAACGGTTTAACCTAGAAGAACGAAATTTGGCGAGCCCAGTGGGATTGGTGTACTGATCATTACCTGAAAGCATCATCAAGATTGGGTGAAAAAGTGTTTGCTGAGATTTCATGCAACTCGTAGTTTTTTGGAAGCTTGGCAAGCCCTTTCTATTAAAGTGATTCTCGCCAGTCTCTGCTTAGGGCTACATTAACAGCAAACAAACCATAGAGATAGAACTTGAAACTGCTTTATTGTGTCAAGTTTCAAAGAGCTAGCACAAACCGTGTTTGTTTTAGAGTTCCAAATCCATGTATCCCTATAGGAGAAAACAGAGTGAAACCTCAAAATGAAACCGGTTACTGCTAACGAACGGTTTAACCTAGAAGAACGAAATTTGGCGAGCCAAGTGGGATTGGTGTACTGATCATTACCTGAAAGTTTCATCAAGATTGGGTGAAAAAGTGTTTGCTGAGATTTCTGGAAACTGGTAGTTTTTTGGAAGCTTGGCATGCCCTTTCCATGAAAGTGATTCTCGCCAGTCTCTGCTTAGGGCTACATCAACAGCAAACAAACCATAGAGATAGAATTTGAAACTGCTTTATTGTGTCAAGTTTCAAAGAGCTAGCACAAACCGTGTTTGATTTAGAGTTCCAAATACATGTATCCCTATAGGAGAAAACAGAGTGAAACATCAAAATGAAAACCGGTTACAGCCAACGAACGGTTTAACCTAGAAGAACGAAATTTGGCGAGCCAAGTGGGATTGGTGTACTGATCATTACCTGAAAGTTTCATCATGATTGGGTGAAAAAGTGTGTGCTGAGATTTCAGGCAACTCGTAGTTTTTTGGAAGCTTGGCAGGCCCTTTCCATGAAAGTGATTCTCGCCAGTCTCTGCTTAGGGCTACATCAACAGCAAACAAACCATAGAGATAGAACTTGAAACTGCTTTATTGTGTCAAGTTTCAAAGAGCTAGCACCAACCGTGTTTGATTTAGAGTTCCAAATACATGTATCCCTATAGGAGAAAACAGAGTGAAACCTCAAAATGAAAACGGTTACTGCAAACGAACGGTTTAACCTAGAAGAACGAAATTTGGCGAGCCAAGTGGGATTGCTGTACTTATCATTACCTGAAAGTATCATCAAGATTGGGTGAAAAAGTGTTTACTGAGATTTCAGGCAACTCGTAGTTTTTTGGAAGCTTGGCAACCCTTTCCATGAAAGTGATTCTTGCCAGTCTCTGCTTAGGGCTACATCAACAGCAAACAAACCATAGAAATTGAACTTGAAACTGCTTTATTCTGTCAAGTTTCCAAGAGCTAGCACAAACCGTGTTTGATTTAGACTTCCAAGTACATGTATCCCTATAGGAGAAAACAGAGTGAAAACTCAAAATGAAAAAGGTTACTGCAAACGAACGGTTTAACCTACAAGACCAAATTTGGCGAGCAAAGTGGGATTGGTGTACTGATCATTACCTGAAAGTATCATCAAGATTGGGTGAAAAAGTGTTTGCTGAGATTTTAAGGAACTTGTAGTTTTTTGGAAATTGGCAAGCCCTTTCTATGAAAGTGATTCTCGCCAGTCTCTGCTTAGGACTACATCAACAGCAAACAAACCATAGAGATAGAACTTGAAACAGCTTTATTGTGTCAAGTTTCAAAGAGCTAGCACAAACCGTGTTTGATTTAGAGTTCCAAATACATGTATCCCTATAGGAGAAAACAGAGTGAAACCTCAAAATGAAAATGGTTACTGCAAACGAACGGTTTAACCTAGAAGAACGAAATTTGGCGAGCCAAGTGGGATTGGTGTACTGATCATTACCTGAAAGTATCATCAAGATTGGTTGAAAAAGTGTTTGCTGAAATTTCAGGCAACTCTTTTTTTTTTTTGAAGCTTGGCAGGCCCTTTCCATGAAAGTGATTCTCGCCAGTCTCTGCTTAGGGCTACATCAACAGCACACAAACCATATAGATAGAACTTGAAACTGCTTTATTGTGTCAAGTTTCAAAGAGCTAGCACAAACCGTGTTTGATTTAGAGTTCCAAATACATGTGTTCCTATAGGAGAAAACAGAGTGAAACCTCAAAATGAAACCGGTTACTGCCAAAGAAGAGTTTAACCTAGAAGAACAAAATTTGGCGAGCCAAGTGGGATTGGTGTACTGATCATTACCTGAAAGTTTCATCAAGATTGGGTGAAAAAGTGTGTGCTGAGATTTCAGGCAACTCGTAGTTTTTTGGAAGCTTGGCAGGCCCTTTCCATGAAAGTGATTCTCGCCAGTCTCTGCTTAGGGCTACATCAACAGCAAACAAACCATAGAGATAGAACTTGAAACTGCTTTATTGTGTCAAGTTTCAAAGAGCTAGCACAAACCGTGTTTGATTTAGAGTTCCAAATACATGTATCCGTATAGGAGAAAACAGAGTGAAACCCCAAAATGGAACCGGTTACTGCCAACGAACGATTTAAAATAGAAGAATGAAATTTGGCGAGCCAAGTGGGATTGGTGTACTGATCATTACCTGAAAGTTTCATCAAGATTGGGTGAAAAAGTGTTTGCTGAGATTTCAGGCAACTCGTAGTTTTTTGGAAGCTTGGCAACCCTTTCCATGAAAGTGATTCTTGCCAGTCTCTGCTTAGGGCTACATCAACAGCAAACAAACCATAGAGATTGAACTTGAAACTGCTTTATTCTGTCAAGTTTCAAAGAGCTAGCACAAACCGTGTTTGATTTAGACTTCCAAATACATGTATCCCTATAGGAGAAAACAGAGTGAAACCTCAAAATGAAAAAGGTTACTGCAAACGAACGGTTTAACCTACAAAAACAAATTTGGCGAGCCAAGTGGGATTGGTGTACTGATCATTACCTGAAAGCATCATCAAGATTGGGTGAAAAAGTGTTTGCTGAGATTTCATGCAACTCGTAGTTTTTTGGAAGCTTGGCAAGCCCTTTCCATTAAAGTGATTCTCGCCAGTCTCTGCTTAGGGCTACATTAACAGCAAACAAACCATAGAAATAGAACTTGAAACTGCTTTACTGTGTCAAGTTTCAAAGAGCTAGCACAAACCGTGTTTGTTTTAGAGTTCCAAATCCATGTATCCCTATAGGAGAAAACAGAGTGAAACCTCAAAATGAAACCGGTTACTGCTAACGAACGGTTTAACCTAGAAGAACGAAATTTGGCGAGCCAAGTGGGATTGGTGTACTGATCATTACCTGAAAGTTTCATCAAGATTGGGTGAAAAAGTGTGTGCTGAGATTTCTGGAAACTGGTAGTTTTTTGGAAGCTTGGCATGCCCTTTCCATGAAAGTGATTCTCGCCAGTCTCTGCTTAGGGCTACATCAACAGCAAACAAACCATAGAGATAGAACTTGAAACTGCTTTAGTGTGTCAAGTTTCAAAGAGCTAGCACAAACCGTGTTTGATTTAGAGTTCCAAATACATGTATCCCTATAGGAGAAAACAGAGTGAAACATCAAAATGAAACCGGTTACAGCCAACGAACGGTTTAACCTAGAAGAACGAAATTTGGCGAGCCAAGTGGGATTGGTGTCCTGATCATTACCTGAAAGTTTCATCATGATTGGGTGAAAAAGTGTGTGCTGAGATTTCAGGCAACTCGTAGTTTTTTGGAAGCTTGGCAGGCCCTTTCCATGAAAGTGATTCTCGCCAGTCTCTGCTTAGGGATACATCAACAGCAAACAAACCATAGAGATAGAACTTGAAACTGCTTTATTGTGTCAAGTTTCAAAGAGCTAGCACAAACCGTGTTTGATTTAGAGTTCCAAATACATGTATCCCTATAGGAGAAAACAGAGTGAAACCTCAAAATGAAAACGGTTACTGCAAACGAACGGTTTAACCTAGAAGAACGAAATTTGGCGAGCCAAGTGGGATTGCTGTACTTATCATTACCTGAAAGTATCATCAAGATTGGGTGAAAAAGTGTTTACTGAGATTTCAGGCAACTCGTAGTTTTTTGGAAGCTTGGCAACCCTTTCCATGAAAGTGATTCTTGCCAGTCTCTGCTTAGGGCTACATCAACAGCAAACAAACCATAGAAATTGAACTTGAAACTGCTTTATTCTGTCAAGTTTCAAAGAGCTAGCACAAACCGTGTTTGATTTAGACTTCCAAGTACATGTATCCCTATAGGAGAAAACAGAGTGAAAACTCAAAATGAAAAATGTTACTGCAAACGAACGGTTTAACCTACAAGACCAAATTTGGCGAGCAAAGTGGGATTGGTGTACTGATCATTACCTGAAAGTATCATCAAGATTGGGTGAAAAAGTGTTTGCTGAGATATTAAGGAACTTGTAGTTTTTTGGAAATTGGCAAGCCCTTTCTATGAAAGTGATTCTCGCCAGTCTCTGCTTAGGACTACATCAACAGCAAACAAACCATAGAGATAGAACTTGAAACAGCTTTATTGTGGTCAAGTTTCAAAGAGCTAGCACAAACCGTGTTTGATTTAGAGTTCCAAATACATGTATCCCTATAGGAGAAAACAGAGTGAAACCTCAAAATGAAAATGGTTACTGCAAACGAATGGTTTAACCTAGAAGAACGAAATTTGGCGAGCCAAGTGGGATTGGTGTACTGATCATTACCTGAAAGTATCATCAAGATTGGTTGAAAAAGTGTTTGCTGAAATTTCAGGCAACTCTTTTTTTTTTTGAAGCTTGGCAGGCCCTTTCCATGAAAGTGATTCTCGCCAGTCTCTGCTTAGGGCTACATCAACAGCACACAAACCATATAGATAGAACTTGAAACTGCTTTATTGTGTCAAGTTTCAAAGAGCTAGCACAAACCGTGTTTGATTTAGAGTTCCAAATACATGTGTTCCTATAGGAGAAAACAGAGTGAAACCTCAAAATGAAACCGGTTACTGCCAAAGAAGAGTTTAACCTAGAAGAACAAAATTTGGCGAGCCAAGTGGGATTGGTGTACTGATCATTACCTGAAAGTTTCATCAAGATTGGGTGAAAAAGTGTGTGCTGAGATTTCAGGCAACTCTTAGTTTTTTGGAAGATTGGCAGGCCCTTTCCATGAAAGTGATTCTCGCCAGTCTCTGCTTAGGGCTACATCAACAGCAAACAAAGCATACAGATAGAACTTGAAACTGCTTTATTGTGTCAAGTTTCAAAGAGCTAGCACGAACCGTGTTTGATTTAGAGTTCCAAATACATGTATCCCTATAGGAGAAAACAGAGTGAAACCTCAAAATGAAAACGGTTACTGCCAACGAACGGTTTAACCTAGAAGAACGAAATTTGGCAAGCCAAGTGGGATTGGTGTACTGATCATTACCTGAAAGCATCATCAAGATTGGGTGAAAAAGTGTTTGCTGAGATTTCATGCAACTCGTAGTTTTTTGGAAGCTTGGCAAGCCCTTTCCATTAAAGTGATTCTCGCCAGTCTCTGCTTAGGGCTACATTAACAGCAAACAAACCATATAGATAGAACTTGAAACTGCTTTATTGTGTCAAGTTTCAAAGAGCTAGCACAAACCGTGTTTGATTTAGAGTTCCAAATACATGTATCCCTATAGGAGAAAACAGAGTGAAACATCAAAATGAAACCGGTTACAGCCAACGAACGGTTTAACCTAGAAGAACGAAATTTGGCGAGCCAAGTGGGATTGGTGTACTGATCATTACCTGAAAGTTTCATCATGATTGGGTGAAAAAGTGTGTGCTGAGATTTCAGGCAACTCGTAGTTTTTTGGAAGCTTGGCAGGCCCTTTCCATGAAAGTGATTCTCGCCAGTCTCTGCTTAGGGATACATCAACAGCAAACAAACCATAGAGATAGAACTTGAAACTGCTTTATTGTGTCAAGTTTCAAAGAGCTAGCACAAACCGTGTTTGATTTAGAGTTCCAAATACATGTATCCCTATAGGAGAAAACAGAGTGAAACCTCAAAATGAAAACGGTTACTGCAAACGAACGGTTTAACCTAGAAGAACGAAATTTGGCGAGCCAAGTGGGATTGCTGTACTTATCATTACCTGAAAGTATCATCAAGATTGGGTGAAAAAGTGTTTACTGAGATTTCAGGCAACTCGTAGTTTTTTGGAAGCTTGGCAACCCTTTCCATGAAAGTGATTCTTGCCAGTCTCTGCTTAGGGCTACATCAACAGCAAACAAACCATAGAAATTGAACTTGAAACTGCTTTATTCTGTCAAGTTTCAAAGAGCTAGCACAAACCGTGTTTGATTTAGACTTCCAAGTACATGTATCCCTATAGGAGAAAACAGAGTGAAAACTCAAAATGAAAAAGGTTACTGCAAACGAACGGTTTAACCTACAAGACCAAATTTGGCGAGCAAAGTGGGATTGGTGTACTGATCATTACCTGAAAGTATCATCAAGATTGGGTGAAAAAGTGTTTGCTGAGATTTTAAGGAACTTGTAGTTTTTTGGAAATTGGCAAGCCCTTTCTATGAAAGTGATTCTCGCCAGTCTCTGCTTAGGACTACATCAACAGCAAACAAACCATAGAGATAGAACTTGAAACAGCTTTATTGTGTCAAGTTTCAAAGAGCTAGCACAAACCGTGTTTGATTTAGAGTTCCAAATACATGTATCCCTATAGGAGAAAACAGAGTGAAACCTCAAAATGAAAATGGTTACTGCAAACGAACGGTTTAACCTAGAAGAACGAAATTTGGCGAGCCAAGTGGGATTGGTGTACTGATCATTACCTGAAAGTATCATCAAGATTGGTTGAAAAAGTGTTTGCTGAAATTTCAGGCAACTCTTTTTTTTTTTTGAAGCTTGGCAGGCCCTTTCCATGAAAGTGATTCTCGCCAGTCTCTGCTTAGGGCTACATCAACAGCACACAAACCATATAGATAGAACATGAAACTGCTTTATTGTGTCAAGTTTCAAAGAGCTAGCACAAACCGTGTTTGATTTAGAGTTCCAAATACATGTGTTCCTATAGGAGAAAACAGAGTGAAACCTCAAAATGAAACCGGTTACTGCCAAAGAAGAGTTTAACCTAGAAGAACAAAATTTGGCGAGCCAAGTGGGATTGGTGTACTGATCATTACCTGAAAGTTTCATCAAGATTGGGTGAAAAAGTGTGTGCTGAGATTTCAGGCAACTCTTAGTTTTTTGGAAGATTGGCAGGCCCTTTCCATGAAAGTGATTCTCGGCAGTCTCTGCTTAGGGCTACATCAACAGCAAACAAAGCATACAGATAGAACTTGAAACTGCTTTATTGTGTCAAGTTTCAAAGAGCTAGCACGAACCGAGTTTGATTTAGAGTTCCAAATACATGTATCCCTATAGGAGAAAACAGAGTGAAACCTCAAAATGAAAACGGTTACTGCCAACGAACGGTTTAACCTAGAAGAACGAAATTTGGCAAGCCAAGTGGGATTGGTGTACTGATCATTACCTGAAAGCATCATCAAGATTGGGTGAAAAAGTGTTTGCTGAGATTTCATGCAACTCGTAGTTTTTTGGAAGCTTGGCAAGCCCTTTCCATTAAAGTGATTCTCGCCAGTCTCTGCTTAGGGCTACATTAACAGCAAACAAACCATAGAAATAGAACTTGAAACTGCTTTATTGTGTCAAGTTTCAAAGAGCTAGCACAAACCGTGTTTGTTTTAGAGTTCCAAATCCATGTATCCCTATAGGAGAAAACAGAGTGAAACCTCAAAATAAAACCGGTTACTGCTAACGAACGGTTTAACCTAGAAGAACGAAATTTAGCGAGCCAAGTGGGATTGGTGTACTGATCATTACCTGAAAGTTTCATCAAGATTGGGTGAAAAAGTGTGTGCTGAGATTTCTGGAAACTGGTAGTTTTTTGGAAGCTTGGCATGCCCTTTCCATGAAAGTGATTCTCGCCAGACTCTGCTTAGGGCTACATCAACAGCAAACAAACCATAGAGATAGAACTGGAAACTGCTTTATTGTGTCAAGTTTCAAAGAGCTAGCACAAACCGTGTTTGATTTAGAGTTTCAAATACATGTATCCCTATAGAAGAATACAGAGTGAAACTTCAAAATGAAACCGGTTACTGCCAACGAACGGTTTAACCTAGAAGAACAAAATTTGGCGAGCCAAGTGGGATTGGTGTACTGATCATTACCTGAAAGTTTCATCAAGATTGGGTGAAAAAGTGTGTGCTGAGATTTCTGGAAACTGGTAGTTTTTTGGAAGCTTGGCAGGCCCTTTCCATGAAAGTGATTCTCGCCAGTCTCTGCTTAGGGCTACATCAACAGCAAACAAACCATAGAGATAGAACTTGAAACTACTTTATTGTATCAAGTTTCAAAGAGCTAGCACAAACCGTGTTTGATTTAGAGTTCCAAATACATGTATCTTTATAGGAGAAAACAGAGTGAAACCTCAAAATGAAACCGGTTACTGCCAACGAACGGTTTAACCTAGAAGAACAAAATTTGGCGAGCCAAGTGGGATTGGTGTACTGATCATTACCTGAAAGTATCATCAAGATTGGGTGAAAAAGTGTGTGCTGAGATTTCAGGCAACTCGTAGTTTTTTGGAAGCTTGGCAGGCCCTTTCCATGAAAGTGATTCTCGCCAGTCTCTGCTTAGGGCTACATCAACAGCAAACAAACCATAGAGATAGAACTTGAAACTGCTTTATTGTGTCAAGTTTCAAAAAGCTAGCACAAACTGTGTTTGATTTAGAGTTCCAAATACATGTATGCCTACAGGAGAAAACAGAGTGAAACCTCAAAATGAAACCGGTTACAGGCAACGAACGGTTTAAACTCGAAGAACGAAATTTGGCGAGCCAAGTGGGATTGGTGTACTGATCATTACCTGAAAGTATTATCAAGATTGGGTGAAAAAGTGTTTGCTGAGATTTCAGGCAACTGGTAGTTTTTTGAAAGCTTGGCAGGCCCTTTCCATGAAAGTGATTCTCGCCAGTCTCTGCTTAGGGCTACATCAACAGCAAACAAATTATAAAGATAGAACTTGAAACTGCTTTATTGTGTCAAGTTTCAAAGAGCTAGCACAAACCGTGTTTGATTTAGAGTTCCAAATACATGTGTTCCTATAGGAGAAAACAGAGTGAAACCTCAAAATGAAACCGGTTACTGCCAGAGAAGAGTTTAACCTAGAAGAACAAAATTTGGCGAGCCAAGTGGGATTGGTGTACTGATCATTACCTGAAAGTTTCATCAAGATTGGGTGAAAAAGTGTGTGCTGAGCTTTCAGGCAACAATTAGTTTTTTGGAAGCTTGGCAGGCCCTTTCCATGAAAGTGATTCTCGCCAGTCTCTGCTTAGGGCTACATCAAAAGCAAACAAACCGTAGAGATAGAACTTGAAACTGCTTTACTGTGTCAAGTTTCAAAGAGCTAGCACAAACCGTGTTTGATTTAGAGTTCCAAATACATGTATCCCTATAGGAGAAAACAGAGTGAAACCTCAAAATAAAACCGGTTACTGCCAACGAACGGTTTAACCTAGAAAAACGAAATTTGGCGAGCCAAGTGGGATTGGTGTACTGATCATTACCTGAAAGTTTCATCAAGATTGGGTGAAAAAGTGTTTGCTGAGATTTCAGGCTACTCGTAGTTTTTTGGAAGCTTGGCAGGCCCTTTAATGAAAGTGATTCTCGCCAGTCTCTGCTTAGGGCTACATCAACAACAAACAAACCATAGAGAGAGAACTTGAAACTGCTTTATTGTTTCAAGTTTCAAAGAGCTAGCACAAACCGTGTTTGATTTAGAGTTCCAAATACATGTATCCCTATAGGAGAAAACACAGTGAAACCTCAAAATGAAACCGGTTACTGCCAACGAACGGTTTAACCTAGAAGAACAAAACTTGGTGAGCCAAGAGGGATTGGTGTACTGATCATTACCTGAAAGTATCATCAAGATTGGGTGAAAAAGTGTTTGCTGAGATTTCAGGCAACTCGTAGTTTTTTGGAAGCTTGGCAGGCCCTTTCCATGAAAGTGATTCTCGCCAGTCTCTTCTTAGGGCTACATCAACAGCAAACAAACCATAGAGATAGAGCTTGAAACTGCTTTATTGCAAGTTTCAAAGAACTAGCACAAACCGTGTTTGATTTAGAGTTCCAAATACATGTATCCCTATAGGAGAAAACAGAGTGAAACCTCAAAATGAAACTGGTTACTGCTAAGGAACGGTTTAACCTAGAAGAACGAAATTTGGCGAGCCAAGTGGGATTGGTGTACTGATCATTACCTGAAAGTTTCATCAAGATTGGGTGAAAAAGTGTGTGCTGAGATTTCTGGCAACTGGTAGTTTTTTGGAAGCTTGGCATACCCTTTCCATGAAAGTGATTCTCGCCAGTCTCTGCTTAGGGCTACATCAACAGCAAACAAACCATAGAGATAGAACTTGAAACTGCTTTATTGTGTCAAGTTTCAAAGAGCTAGCACAAACCGTGTTTGATTTAGAGTTTCAAATACATGTATCCCTATAGAAGAAAACAGAGTGAAACTTCAAAATGAAACCAGTTACTGCCAACGAACGGTTTAACCTAGAAGAACGAAATTTGGCGAGCCAAGTGGGATTGGTGTACTTATCATTACCTGAAAGTATCATCATGATTGGGTGAAAAAGTGTTTGCTGAGATTTCAGGCAACTCGTAGTTTTTTGGAAGTTTGGCAGGCCCTTTCCATGAAAGTGATTCTCGCCAGTCTCTGCTTAGGGCTACATCAACAGCAAACAAACCATAGAGATAGAACTTGAAACTGCTTTATTGTATCAAGTTTCAAACAGCTAGCACAAACCGTGTTTGATTTAGAGTTCCAAATACATGTATCTTTATAGGAGAAAACAGAGTGAAACCTCAAAATGAAACCGGTTACTGCCAACGAACGGTTTAACCTAGAAGAACGAAATTTGGTGATCCAAGTGGGATTGGTGTACTGATCATTACCTGAAAGTTTCATCAAGATTGGGTGAAAAAGTGTTTGCTGAGATTTTAGGCAACTCGTAGTTTTTTGGAAGCTTGGCAGGCCCTTTCCATGAAAGTGATTTTCGCCAGTCTCTGCTTAGGGCTACATCAACAGCAAACAAACCATAGAAAGAGAACTTGAAACTGCTTTATTGTGTCAAGTTTCAAAGAGCTAGCACAAACCGTGTTTGATTTAGAGTTCCAAATACATGTATCCCTATAGGAGAAAACAGAGTGAAACCTCAAAATGAAACCGGTTACTGCCAACGAACGGTTTAACCTAGAAGAACGAAATTTGGCGAGCCAAGTGGGATTGGTGTACTGATCATTACCTGAAAGTTTCATCAAGAATGGATGAAAAAGTGTGTGCTGAGATTTCAGGCAACTCATAGTTATTTGGAAGCTTGGCAGGCCCTTTCCATGAAAGTGATTCTCGCCAGTCTCTGCTTAGGGCTACATCAACAGCAAACAAACCATAGAGATAGAACTTGAAACTGCTTTATTGTGTCAAGTTTCAAAGAGCTAGCACAAACCGTGTTTGATTTAGAGTTCCAAATACATGTATCCCTATAGGAGAAAAAAGAGTGAAACCTCAAAACGAAACCGGTTAATGCCAACGAACGGTTTAACCTAGAAGAACGAAATTTGGCGAGCCAAGTGGGATTGGTGTACTGATCATTACCTGAAAGTTTCATCAAGATTGGGTGAAAAAGTGTTTGCTGAGATTTCAGGCAACTCGTAGTTTTTTGGGAGCTTGGCAGGCCCTTTCGATGAAAGTGATTCTCGCCAGTCTCTGCTTAGGGCTACATCAAAAGCAAACAAACCGTAGAGATAGAACTTGAAACTGGTTAACTGTGTCAAGTTTCAAAGAGCTAGCACAAACCGTGTTTGATTTACAGTTCCAAATACATGTACGCCTATAGGAGAAAACAGAGTGAAACCTCAAAATGAAACCGGTTACTGCAAACGAACGGTTTAAACTAGAAGAACGAAATTTGGCGAGCCATATGGGATTGGTGTACTGATCATTACCTGAAAGTATTATCAAGATTGGGTGAAAAAGTGTTTGCTGAGATTTCAGGCAACTCGTAGTTTTTTGGAAGCTTGGCAGGCCCTTTCCATGAAAGTGATTCTCGCCAGTCTCTGCTTAGGGCTACATCAAGAGGAAACAAACCATAGATATAGAACTTGAAACTGCTTTATTGTGTCAAGTTTCAAAGAGCTAGCACAAACCGTGTTTGATTTAGAGTTCCAAATACATGTATCCCTATAGGAGAAAACAGAGTGAAACCTCAAAATGAAACCGGTTACAGCCAACGAACGGTTTAACCTAGAAGAACGAAATTTGGCGAGCCAAGTGGGATTGGTGTACTGATCATTACCTGAAAGTATCATCAAGATTGGTTGAAAAAGTGTTTGCTGAGATTTCAGGCAACTCGTATTTTTTTTGGAAGCTTGGCAGGCCCTTTCCATGAAAGTGATTCTCGCCAGTCTCTGCTTAGGGCTACATCAAAAGCAAACAAAGCGTAGAGATAGAACTTGAAACTGCTTTACTGTGTCAAGTTTCAAAGAGCTAGCACAAACCGTGTTTGATTTAGAGTTCCAAATACATGTATCCCTATAGGAGAAAACAGAGTGAAACCTCAAAATGAAACCGGTTACTGCCAACGAACGGTTTAACCTAGAAAAACGAAATTTGGCGAGCCAAGTGGGATTGGTGTACTGATCATTACCTGAAAGTTTCATCAAGATTGGGTGAAAAAGTGTTTGCTGACATTTCAGGCTACTCGTAGTTTTTTGGAAGCTTGGCAGGCCCTTTAATGAAAGTGATTCTCGCCAGTCTCTGCTTAGGGCTACATCAACAGCAAACAAACCATAGAGAGAGAACTTGAAACTGCTTTATTGTTTCAAGTTTCAAAGAGCTAGCACAAACCGTGTTTGATTTAGAGTTCCAAATACATGTATCCCTATAGGAGAAAACAGAGTGAAACCTCAAAATGAAACCGGTTAAGGCTAAGGAACGGTTTAACCTAGAAGAACGAAATTTGGCGAGCCAAGTGGGATTGGTGTACTGATCATTACCTGAAAGTTTCATCAAGATTGGGTGAAAAAGTGTGTGCTGAGATTTCTGGCAACTGGTAGTTTTTTGGAAGCTTGGCATACCCTTTCCATGAAAGTGATTCTCGCCAGTCTCTGCTTAGGGCTACATCAACAGCAAACAAACCATAGAGATAGAACTTGAAACTGCTTTATTGTGTCAAGTTTCAAAGAGCTAGCACAAACCGTGTTTGATTTAGAGTTTCAAATACATGTATCCCTATAGAAGAAAACAGAGTGAAACTTCAAAATGAAACCGGTTACTGCCAACGAACGGTTTAACCTAGAAGAACGAAATTTGGCGAGCCAAGTGGGATTGGTGTACTTATCATTACCTGAAAGTATCATCATGATTGGGTGAAAAAGTGTTTGCTGAGATTTCAGGCAACTCGTAGTTTTTTGGGAGCTTGGCAGGCCCTTTCGAAGAAAGTGATTCTCGCCAGTCTCTGCTTAGGGCTACATCAAAAGCAAACAAACCGTAGAGATAGAACTTGAAACTGGTTAACTGTGTCAAGTTTCAAAGAGCTAGCACAAACCGTGTTTGATTTACAGTTCCAAATACATGTATGCCTATAGGAGAAAACAGAGTGAAACCTCAAAATGAAACCGGTTACTGCCAACGAACGGTTTAAACTAGAAGAACGAAATTTGGCGAGCCATATGGGATTGGTGTACTGATCATTACCTGAAAGTATTATCAAGATTGGGTGAAAAAGTGTTTGCTGAGATTTCAGGCAACTCGTAGTTTTTTGGAAGCCTTGGCAGGCCCTTTCCATGAAAGTGATTCTCGCCAGTCTCTGCTTAGGGCTACATCAAGAGCAAACAAACCATAGAGATAGAACTTGAAACTGCTTTATTGTGTCAAGTTTCAAAGAGCTAGCACAAACCGTGTTTGATTTAGAGTTCCAAATACATGTATCCCTATAGGAGAAAACAGAGTGAAACCTCAAAATGAAACCGGTTACTGCCAACGAATGGTTTAACCTAGAAGAACGAAATTTGGCGAGCCAAGTGGGATTGGTGTACTGATCATTACCTGAAAGTATCATCAAGATTTGGTGAAAAAGTGTTTGCTGAGATTTCAGGCAACTCGTAGTTTTTTGGAAGCTTGGCAGGCCCTTTCCATGAAAGTGATTCTCGCCAGTCTCTGCTTAGGGCTACATCAAAAGCAAACAAACCGTAGAGATAGAACTTGAAACTGCTTTACTGTGTCAAGTTTCAAAGAGCTAGCACAAACCGTGTTTGATTTAGAGTTCCAAATACATGTATCCCTATAGGAGAAAACAGAGTGAAACCTCAAAATGAAACCGGTTACTGCCAACGAACGGTTTAACCTAGAAAAACGAAATTTGGCGAGCCAAGTGGGATTGGTGTACTGATCATTACCTGAAAGTTTCATCAAGATTGGGTGAAAAAGTGTTTGCTGAGATTTCAGGCTACTCGTAGTTTTTTGGAAGCTTGGCAGGCCCTTTAATGAAAGTGATTCTCGCCAGTCTCTGCTTAGGGCTACATCAACAGCAAACAAACCATAGAGAGAGAACTTGAAACTGCTTTATTGTTTCAAGTTTCAAAGAGCTAGCACAAACCGTGTTTGATTTAGAGTTCCAAATACATGTATCCCTATAGGAGAAAACACAGTGAAACCTCAAAATGAAACCGGTTACTGCCAACGAACGGTTTAACCTAGAAGAACAAAACTTGGTGAGCCAAGAGGGATTGGTGTACTGATCATTACCTGAAAGTATCATCAAGATTGGGTGAAAAAGTGTTTGCTGAGATTTCAGGCAACTCGTAGTTTTTTGGAAGCTTGGCAGGCCCTTTCCATGAAAGTGATTCTCGCCAGTCTCTGCTTAGGGCTACATCAACAGCAAACAAACCATAGAGATAGAGCTTGAAACTGCTTTATTGCAAGTTTCAAAGAACTAGCACAAACCGTGTTTGATTTAGAGTTCCAAATACATGTATCCCTATAGGAGAAAACAGAGTGAAACCTCAAAATGAAACCGGTTACTGCTAAGGAACGGTTTAACCTAGAAGAACGAAATTTGGCGAGCCAAGTGGGATTGGTGTACTGATCATTACCTGAAAGTTTCATCAAGATTGGGTGAAAAAGTGTGTGCTGAGATTTCTGGCAACTGGTAGTTTTTTGGAAGCTTGGCATACCCTTTCCATGAAAGTGATTCTCGCTAGTCTCTGCTTAGGGCTACATCAACAGCAAACAAACCATAGAGATAGAACTTGAAACTGCTTTATTGTGTCAAGTTTCAAAGAGCTAGCACAAACCGTGTTTGATTTAGAGTTTCAAATACATGTATCCCTATAGAAGAAAACAGAGTGAAACTTCAAAATGAAACCGGTTACTGCCAACGAACGGTTTAACCTAGAAGAACGAAATTTGGCGAGCCAAGTGGGATTGGTGTACTGATCATTACCTGAAAGTATCATCATGATTGGGTGAAAAAGTGTTTGCTGAGATTTCAGGCAACTCGTAGTTTTTTGGAAGTTTGGCAGGCCCTTTCCATGAAAGTGATTCTCGCCAGTCTCTGCTTAGGGCTACATCAACAGCAAACAAACCATAGAGATAGAACTTGAAACTGCTTTATTGTATCAAGTTTCAAACAGCTAGCACAAACCGTGTTTGATTTAGAGTTCCAAATACATATATCTTTATAGGAGAAAACAGAGTGAAACCTCAAAATGAAACCGGTTACTGCCAACGAACGGTTTAACCTAGAAGACGAAATTTGGCGATCCAAGTGGGATTGGTGTACTGATCATTACCTGAAAGTTTCATCAAGATTGGGTGAAAAAGTGTTTGCTGAGATTTTAGGCAACTCGTAGTTTTTTGGAAGCTTGGCAGGCCCTTTCCATGAAAGTGATTTTCGCCAGTCTCTGCTTAGGGCTACATCAACAGCAAACAAACCATAGAAAGAGAACTTGAAACTGCTTTATTGTGTCAAGTTTCAAAGAGCTAGCACAAACCGTGTTTGATTTAGAGTTCCAAATACATGTATCCCTATAGGAGAAAACAGAGTGAAACCTCAAAATGAAACCGGTTACTGCCAACGAATGGTTTAACCTAGAAGAACGAAATTTGGCGAGCCAAGTGGGATTGGTGTACTGATCATTACCTGAAAGTATCATCAAGATTGGGTGAAAAAGTGTTTGCTGAGATTTCAGGCAACTCGTAGTTTTTTGGAAGCTTGGCAGGCCCTTTCCATGAAAGTGATTCTCGCCAGTCTCTTCTTAGGGCTACATCAACAGCAAACAAACCATAGAGATAGAACTTGAAACTGCTTTATTGTGTCAAGTTTCAAAGAGCTAGCACAAACCGTGTTTGATTTAGAGTTCCAAATACATGTATCCCTATAGGAGAAAACAGAGTGAAACCTCAAAATGAAACCGGTTACTGCCAACGAACGGTTTAACCTAGAAGAACGAAATTTGGCGAGCCAAGTGGGATTGGTGTACTGATCATTACCTGAAAGTTTCATCAAGATTGGATGAAAAAGTGTGTGCTGAGATTTCAGGCAACTCATAGTTATTTGGAAGCTTGGCAGGCCCTTTCCATGAAAGTGATTCTCGCCAGTCTCTGCTTAGGGCTACATCAACAGCAAACAAACCATAGAGATAGAACTTGAAACTGCTTTATTGTGTCAAGTTTCAAAGAGCTAGCACAAACCGTGTTTGATTTAGAGTTCCAAATACATGTATCCCTATAGGAGAAAAAAGAGTGAAACCTCAAAACGAAACCGGTTAATGCCAACGAACGGTTTAACCTAGAAGAACGAAATTTGGCGAGCCAAGTGGGATTGGTGTACTGATCATTACCTGAAAGTTTCATCAAGATTGGGTGAAAAAGTGTTTGCTGAGATTTCAGGCAACTCGTAGTTTTTTGGGAGCTTGGCAGGCCCTTTCGATGAAAGTGATTCTCGCCAGTCTCTGCTTAGGGCTACATCAAAAGCAAACAAACCGTAGAGATAGAACTTGAAACTGCTTTACTCTGTCAAGTTTCAAAGAGCTAGCACAAACCGTGTTTGATTTACAGTTCCAAATACATGTATGCCTATAGGAGAAAACAGAGTGAAACCTCAAAATGAAACCGGTTACTGCCAACGAACGGTTTAAACTAGAAGAACGAAATTTGGCGAGCCAAGTGGGATTGGTGTACTGATCATTACCTGAAAGTATTATCAAGATTGGGTGAAAAAGTGTTTGCTGAGATTTCAGGCAACTCGTAGTTTTTTGGAAGCTTGGCAGGCCCTTTCCATGAAAGTGATTCTCGCCAGTCTCTGCTTAGGGCTACATCAAGAGCAAACAAACCATAGAGATAGAACTTGAAACTGCTTTATTGTGTCAAGTTTCAAAGAGCTAGCACAAACCGTGTTTGATTTAGAGTTCCAAATACATGTATCCCTATAGGAGAAAACAGAGTGAAACCTCAAAATGAAACCGGTTACAGCCAACGAATGGTTTAACCTAGAAGAACGAAATTTGGCGAGCCAAGTGGGATTGGTGTACTGATCATTACCTGAAAGTATCATCAAGATTGGTTGAAAAAGTGTTTGCTGAGATTTCAGGCAACTCGTATTTTTTTTGGAAGCTTGGCAGGCCCTTTCCATGAAAGTGATTCTCGCCAGTCTCTGCTTAGGGCTACATCAACAGCAAACAAACCATAGAGATAGAACTTGAAACTGCTTTATTGTGTCAAGTTTCAAAGAGCTAGCACAAACCGTGTTTGATTTAGAGTTCCAAATACATGTATCCCTATAGGAGAAAACAAAGTGAAACCTCAAAATGAAAACGGTTACTGCAAACGAACTGTTTAACCTAGAAGAACGAAATTTGGCGAGCCAAGAGGGATGGGTGTACTGATCATTACCTGAAAGTATCATCAAGATTGGGTGAAAAATTGTTTGCTGAGATTTCAGGCAACTCGTAGTTTTTTGGAAGCTTGGCAAGCCCTATTGATGAAAGTGATTCTCGCCAGTCTCTGCTTAGGGCTACATCAACAGCAAACAAACCATAGAGATAGAACTTGAAACTGCTTTATTGTGTCAAGTTTCAAAGAGCTAGCACAAACCGTGTTTGATTTAGAGTTCCAAATACATGTATCCCTATAGGAGAAAACAGAGTGAAACCTCAAAATGAAACCGGTTACTGCCAACGAACGGTTTAACCTAGAAGAACGAAATTTGGCGAGCCAAGTGGGATTGGTGTACTGATCATTACCTGAAAGTATCATCAAGATTGGGTGAAAAAGTGTTTGCTGAGATTTTAGGCAACTTGTAGTTTTTTGGAAATTGGCAAGCCCTTTCCATGAAAGTGATTCTGGCCAGTCTCTGCTTAGGGCTACATAAACAGCAAACAAGTCATAGAGATAGAACTTGAAACTGCTTTATTGTCTCAAGTTTCAAAGAGCTAGCACAAACCGTGTTTGATTTAGAGTTCCAAATACATGTATCCCTATAGGAGAAAACAGAGTGAAACCTCAAAATGAAACCGGTTACTGCAAACGCACGGTTTAACCTAGAAGAACGAAATTTGGCGAGCCAAGTGGGATGGGTGTTCTGATCATTACCTGAAAGTATCATCAAGATTGGGTGAAAAATTGTTTGCTGAGATTTCAGGCAACTCGTAGTTTTTTGGAAGCTTGGCAAGCCCTATTGATGAAAGTGATTCTCGCCAGTCTCTGCTTAGGGCTACATCAACAGCAAACAAACCATAGAGATAGAACTTGAAACTGCTTTATTAAGTCAAGTTTCAAAGAGCTAGCACAAACCTTGTTTGATTTAGAGTTCCAAATACATGTATCCCTATAGGAGAAAACAAAGTGAAACCTCAAAATGAAAACGGTTACTGCCAACGAACTGTTTAACCTAGAAGAACGAAATTTGGCGAGCCAAGTGGGATGGGTGTACTGATCATTACCTGAAAGTATCATCAAGATTGGGTGAAAAAGTGTTGCTGAGATTTCAGGCAACTCGTAGTTTTTGGGAAGCTTGGCAAGCCCTTTCCATGAAAGTGATTCTCGCCAGTCTCTGCTTACGGCTACATCAACAGCAAACAAACCATAGAGATAGAACTTGAAACTGCTTTATTGTGTCAAGTTTCAAAAATCTAGCACAAACCGTGTTCGATTTAGTGTTCCAAATACATGTATCCCTATAGGAGAAAACAGAGTGAAACCTCAAAATGAAAAAGGTTACTGCAAACGAACGGTTTAACCTACAAGAACAAATTTGGCGAGCCAAGTGGGATTGGTGTACTGATCATTACCTGAAAGCATCATCAAGATTGGGTGAAAAAGTTTTTGCTGAGATTTCAGGCAACTCGTAGTTTTTTGGAAGCTTGGCAAGCCCATTCCATGAAAGTGATTCTCGCCAGTCTCTGCTTAGGGCTACATTAACAGCAAACAAACCATAAAAATAGAACTTGAAACTGCTTTATTGTGTCAAGTTTCAAAGAGCTAGCACAAACCGTGTTTGATTTAGACTTCCAAATACATGTATCCCTATAGGAGAAAACAGAGTGAAACCTCAAAATGAAAACGGTTACTGCAAACGAACGGTTTAACCTACAAGAACAAATTTGGCGAGCCAAGTGGGATTGGTGTACTGATCATTACCTGAAAGTATCATCAAGATTGGGTGAAAAAGTGTTTGCTGAGATTTACGGAAACTTGTAGTTTTTTGGAAGCTTGGCAAGCCCTTTCCATGAAAGTGATTCTCGCCAGTCTCTACTATGGGCTATATCAACAGCAAACCATAGAGATAGAACTTGAAACTGCTTTATTGTGTCAAGTTTCAAAGAGCTAGCACAAACCGTGTTTGATTTAGACTTCCAAATACATGTATCCCTATAGGAGAAAACAGAGTGAAACCTCAAAATGAAAACGGTTACTGCAAACGAATGGTTTAACCTACAAGAACAAAATTTGGCGAGCCAAGTGGGATTGGTGTACTGATCATTACCTGAAAGTATCATCAAGATTGGGTGAAAAAGTGTTTGCTGAGATTTCAGGAAACTCGTAGTTTTTGGGAAGCTTGGCAACCCTTTCCATGAAAGTGATTCTCGCCAGTCTCTGCTTAGGACTACATCAACAGCAAACAAATCATAGAGACAGAACTTGAAACTGCTTTATTGTGTCAAGTTTCAAAGAGCTAGCACAAACCGTGTTTGATTTAGAGTTCCAAATACATGTATCCCTATCAGAGAAAACAGAGTGAAACCTCAAAATGAAAACGGTTACTGCAAACAAACGGTTTAACCTAGAAGAACGAAATTTGGCGAGCCAAGGGGGATTGGTGTACTGATCATTACCTGAAAGCATCATCAAGATTGGGTGAAAAAGTGTTTGCTGAGATTTCATGCAACTCGTAGTTTTTTGGAAGCTTGGCAAGCCCTTTCCATTAAAGTGATTCTCGCCAGTCTCTGCTTAGGGCTACATTAACAGCAAACAAACCATAGAAATAGAACTTGAAACTGCTTTATTGTGTCAAGTTTCAAAGAGCTAGCACAAACCGTATTTGATTTAGAGTTCCAAATACATGTATCTTTATAGGAGAAAACAGAGTGAAACCTCAAAATGAAACCGGTTACTGCCAACGAACGGTTTAACCTAGAAGAACGAAATTTGGCGAGCCAAGTGGGATGGGTGTACTGATCATTACCTGAAAGTATCATCAAGATTGGGTGAAAAAGTGTGTGCTGAGATTTCAGGCAACTCGTAGTTTTTTGGAAGCTTGGCAGGCCGTTTCCATGAAAGTGATTCTCGCCAGTCTCTTTTTAGGGCTACATCAACAGCAAACAAACCATAGAGATAGAACTTGAAACTGCTTTATTGTGTCAAGTTTCAAAGAGCTAGCACAAACCGTGTTTGATTTAGAGTTCCAAATACATGTATCCCTATAGGAGAAAACAGAGTGAAACCTCAAAATGAAACCGGTTACTGCCAACGAACGGTTTAACCTAGAAGAACGAAATTTGGCGAGCCAAGTGGGATTGGTGTACTGATCATTACCTGAAAGTTTCATCAAGATTGGGTGAAAAAGTGGGTGCTGAGATTTCAGGCAACTCATAGTTTTTTGGAAGCTTGGCAGGCCCTTTCCATGAAAGTGATTCTCGCCAGTCTCTGCTTAGGGCTACATCAACAGCAAAAAAACCATAGAGATAGAACTTGAAACTGCTTAATTGTGTCAAGTTTCAAAGAGCTAGCACAAACCGTGTTTGATTTAGAGTTCCAAATACATGTATGCCTACAGGAGAAAACAGAGTGAAACCTCAAAATGAAACCGGTTACAGGCAACGAACGGTTTAAACTAGAAGAACGAAATTTGGCGAGCCAAGTGGGATTGGTATACTGATCATTACCTGAAAGTATTATCAAGATTGGGTGAAAAAGTGTTTGCTGAGATTTCAGGCAACTCGTAGTTTTTTGAAAGCTTGGCAGGCCCTTTCCATGAAAGTGATTCTCGCCAGTCTCTGCTTAGGGCTACATCAACAGCAAACAAATTATAGAGATAGAAATTGAAACTGCTTTATTGTGTCAAGTTTCAAAGAGCTAGCACAAACCGTGTTTGATTTAGAGTTCCAAATACATGTATCCCTATAGGAGAAAACAGAGTGAAACCTCAAAATGAAACCGGTTACAGCCAACGAACGGTTTAACCTAGAAGAACGAAATTTGGCGAGCCAAGTGTGATTGGTGTACTGATCATTACCTGAAAGTATCATCAAGATTGGTTGAAAAAGTGTTTGCTGAGATTTCAGGCAACTCTTTTTTTTTTTTTTTTTGGAAGCTTGGCAGGCCCTTTCCATGAAAGTGATTCTCGCCAGTCTCTGCTTAGGGCTACATCAACAGCAAACAAACCATATAGATAGAACTTGAAACTGCTTTATTGTTTCAAGTTTCAAAGAGCTAGCAAAAACCGTGTTTGATTTAGAGTTCCAAATACATGTGTTCCTATAGGAGAAAACAGAGTGAAACCTCAAAATGAAACCGGTTACTGCCAGAGAAGAGTTTAACCTAGAAGAACAAAATTTGGCTAGCCAAGTGGGATTGGTGTACTGATCATTACATGAAAGTTTCATCAAGATTGGGTGAAAAAGTGTGTGCTGAGATTTCAGGCAACTCTTAGTTTTTTGGAAGCTTGGCAGGCCCTTTCCATGAAAGTGATTCTCGCCAGTCTCTGCTTAGGGCTACATCAACGGCAAACAAACCATAGAGATAGAACTTGAAACTGCTTTATTGTGTCAAGTTTCAAAGAGCTAGCACAAACCGTGTTTGATTTAGAGTTCCAAATACATGTATCCCTATAGGAGAAAACAGAGTGAAACCTCAAAATGAAACCGGTTACTGCCAACGAACGGTTTAACCTAGAAAAACGAAATTTGGCGAGCCAAGTGGGATTGGTGTACTGATCATTACCTGAAAGTTTCATCAAGATTGGGTGAAAAAGTGTTTGCTGAGATTTTAGGCAACTCGTAGTTTTTTGGAAGCTTGGCAGGCCCTTTAAAGAAAGTGATTCTCGCCAGTCTCTGCTTAGGGCTACATCAACAGCAAACAAACCATAGAGAGAGAACTTGAAACTGCTTTATTGTGTCAAGTTTCAAAGAGCTAGCACAAACCGTGTTTGATTTAGAGTTCCAAATACATGTGTTCCTATAGGAGAAAACAGAGTGAAACCTCAAAATGAAACCGGTTACAGCCAACAAACGGTTTAACCTAGAAGAACGAAATTTGGCGAGCCAAGTGGGATTGGTGTACTGATCATTACCTGAAAGTATCATCAAGATTGGTTGAAAAAGTGTTTGCTGAGATTTCAGGCAACTCTTTTTTTTTTTTGGAAGCTTGGCAGGCCCTTTCCATGAAAGTGATTCTCGCCAGTCTCTGCTTAGGGCTACATCAACAGCAAACAAACCCTATAGATAGAACTTGAAACTGCTTTATTGTGTCAAGTTTCAAAGAGCTAGCACAAACCCTGTTTGATTTAGAGTTCCAAATACATGTGTTCCTATAGGAGAAAACAGAGTGAAACCTCAAAATGAAACCGGTTACTGCCAAAGAAGAGTTTAACCTAGAAGAACAAAATTTGGCGAGCCAAGTGGGATTGGTGTACTGATCATTACATGAAAGTTTCATCAAGATTGGGTGAAAAAGTGTGTGCTGAGATTTCAGGCAACTCTTAGTTTTTTGGAAGCTTGGCAGGCCCTTTCCATGAAAGTGATTCTCGCCAGTCTCTGCTTAGGTCTACATCAACAGCAAACAAACCATAGAGATAGAACTTGAAAGTGCTTTATTGTGTCAAGTTTCAAAGAGCTAGCACAAACCGTGTTTGATTTAGAGTTCCAAATACATGTATCCCTATAGGAGAAAACAGAGTGAAACCTCAAAATGAAACCGGTTACAGCCAACAAACGGTTTAACCTAGAAAAACGAAATTTGGCGAGCCAAGTGGGATTGGTGTACTGATCATTACCTGAAAGTTTCATCAAGATTGGGTGAAAAAGTGTGTGCTGAGATTTCAGGCAACTCGTAGTTTTTTGGAAGCTTGGCAGGCCCTTTAATGAAAGTGATTCTCGCCAGTCTCTGCTTAGGGCTACATCAACAGCAAACAAACCATAGAGAGAGAACTTGAAACTGCTTTATTGTGTCAAATTTCAAAGACCTAGCACAAACCGTGTTTGATTTAGAGTTCCAAATACATGTATCCCTATAGGAGAAAACACAGTGAAACCTCAAAATGAAACCGGTAACTGCCAACGAACGGTTTAACCTAGAAGAACAAAATTTGGTGAGCCAAGAGGGATTGGTGTACTGATCATTACTTGAAAGTATCATCAAGATTGGGTGAAAAAGTGTTTGCTGAGATTTCAGGCAACTCGTAGTTTTTTGGAAGCTTGGCAGGCCCTTTCCATGAAAGTGATTCTCGCCAGTCTCTTCTTAGGGCTACATCAACAGCAAACAAACCATAGAGATAGGACTTGAAACTGCTTTATTGCAAGTTTCAAAGAACTAGCACAAACCGTGTTTGATTTAGAGTTCCAAATACATGTATCCCTATAGGAGAAAACAGAGTGAAACCTCAAAATGAAACCGGTTACTGCTAACGAACGGTTTAACCTAGAAGAACGAAATTTGGCGAGCCAAGTGGGATTGGTGTACTGATCATTACCTGAAAGTTTCATCAAGATTGGGTGAAAAAGTGTGTGCTGAGATTTCTGGCAACTGGTAGTTTTTTGGAAGCTTGGCAGGCCCTTTCCATGAAAGTGATTCTCGCCAGTCTCTGCTTAGGGCTACATCAACAGCAAACATACCATAGAGATAGAACTTGAAACTGCTTTATTGTGTCAAGTTTCAAAGAGCTAGCACAAACCGTGTTTGATTTAGAGTTTCAAATACATGTATCCCAATAGAAGAAAACAGAGTGAAACTTAAAAATGAAACTGGTTACTGCCAACGAACGGTTTAACCTAGAAGAACAAAATTTGGCGAGCCAAGTGGGATTGGTGTACTGATCATTACCTGAAAGTATCATCAAGATTGGGTGAAAAAGTGTTTGCTGAGATTTCAGGCAACTCGTAGTTTTTTGGAAGCTTGGCAGGCCCTTTCCATGAAAGTGATTCTCGCCAGTCTCTGCTTAGGGCTACATCAACAGCAAACAAACCATAGAGATAGAACTTGAAACTGCTTTATTGTATCAAGTTTCAAAGAGCTAGCACAAACCGTGTTTGATTTAGAGTTCCAAATACATGTATCTTTATAGGAGAAAACAGAGTGAAACCTCAAAATGAAACCGGTTACTGCCAACGAACGGTTTAACCTAGAAGAACGAAATTTGGCGAGCCAAGTGGGATTGGTGTACTGATCATTACCTGAAAGTTTCATCAAGATTGGGTGAAAAAGTGTTTGCTGAGATTTTAGGCAACTCGTAGTTTTTTGGAAGCTTGGCAGGCCCTTTCCATTAAAGTGATTTTCGCCAGTCTCTGCTTAGGGCTACATCAACAGCAAACAAACCATAGAAAGAGAACTTGAAACTGCTTTATTGTATCAAGTTTCAAAGAGCTAGCACAAACCGTGTTTGATTTAGAGTTCCAAATACATGTATCCCTATAGGAGAAAACAGAGTGAAACCTCAAAATGAAACCGGTTACTGCCAACGAACGGTTTAACCTAGAAGTACGACATTTGGTGAGCCAAGTGGGATTGGTGTACTGATCATTACCTCAAAGTATCATCAAGATTGGGTGAAAAAGTGTTTGCTGAGATTTCAGGCAACTCGTAGTTTTTTGGAAGCTTGGCAGGCCCTTTCCATGAAAGTGATTCTCGCCAGTCTCTTCTTAGGGCTACATCAACAGCAAACAAACCATAGAGATAGAACTTGAAACTGCTTTATTGTGTCAATTTTCAAAGAGCTAGCACAAACCGTGTTTGATTTAGAGTTCCAAATACATGTATCCCTATAGGAGAAAACAGAGTGAAACCTCAAAATTAAACCGGTTACTGCAAACGAACGGTTTAACCTAGAAGAACGAAATTTGGCGAGCCAAGTGGGATTGGTGTACTGATCATTACCTGAAAGTTTCATCAAGATTGGGTGAAAAAGTGTTTGCTGAGATTTCAGGCAACTCGTAGTTTTTTGGGAGCATGGCAGGCCCTTTCGATGAAAGTGATTCTCGCCAGTCTCTGCTTAGGGCTACATCAAAAGCAAACAAACCGTAGAGATAGAACTTGAAACTGCTTTACTGTGTCAAGTTTCAAAGAGCTAGCACAAACCGTGTTTGATTTAGAGTTCCAAATACATGTATCCCTATAGGAGAAAACAGAGTGAAACCTCAAAATGAAACCGGTTACTGCCAACGAACGGTTTAACCTAGAAGAACGAAATTTGGCGAGCCAAGTGGGATTGGTGTACTGATCATTACCTGAAAGTTTCATCAAGATTGGGTGAAAAAGTGTGTGCTGAGATTTCAGGCAACTGGTAGTTTTTTGGAAGCTTGGCAGGCCCTTTCCATGAAAGTGATTCTCGCCAGTCTCTGCTTAGGGCTACATCAACAGCAAACAAACCATAGAGATAGAACTTGAAACTGCTTTATTGTGTCAAGTTTCAAAGAGCTAGCACAAACCGTGTTTGATTTAGAGTTCCAAATACATGTATCCCTATAGGAGAAAACAGAGTGAAACCTCAAAATGAAACCGGTTACTGGCAACAAACGGTTTAACCTAGAAGAACGAAATTTGGCGAGCCAAGTGGGATTGGTGTACTGATCATTGCCTGAAAGTTTCATCAAGATTGGGTGAAAAAGTGTGTGCTGAGATTTCAGGCAACTCGTAGTTTTTTGGAAGCTTGGCAGGCCCTTTCCATGAAAGTGATTCTCGCCAGTCTCTGCTTAGGGCTACATCAACAGCAAACAAACCATAGAGATAGAACTTGAAACTGCTTTATTGTGTCAAGTTTCAAAGAGCTAGCACAAACCGTGTTTGATTTAGAGTTCCAAATACATGTATCCCTATAGGAGAAAACAGAGTGAAACCTCAAAATGAAAGCGGTTACTGCCAACGAACGGTTTAACCTAGAAGAACGAAATTTGGAGAGCCAAGTGGGATTGTTGTACTGATCATTACCTGAAAGTATCATCAAGATTGGGTGAAAAAGTGTTTGCTGAGATTTCAGGCAACTCGTAGTTTTTTGGAAGCTTGGCAGGCCCTTTCCATGAAAGTGATTCTCGCCAGTCTCTGCTTAGGGCTACATCAACAGCAAACAAACCATAGAGATAGAACTTGAAACTGCTTTATTGTGTCAAGTTTCAAAAAGCTAGCACAAACCGTGTTTGATTTAGAGTTCCAAATACATGTATCCCTATAGGAGAAAACAGAGTGAAACCTCAAAATGAAACCGGTTACTGCCAACGAACGGTTTAACCTAGAAGAACGAAATTTGGCAAGCCAAGTGGGATTGGTGTACTGATCATTACCTGAAAGTATCATCAATATTGGGTGAAAAAGTGTTTGCTGAGATTTCAGGCAACTCGTAGTTTTTTGGAAGCTTGGCAGGCCCTTTGCATGAAAGTGATTCTCGCCAGTCTCTGCTTAGGGCTACATCAACAGCAAACAAACCATAGAGATAGAACTTGAAACTGCTTTATTGTGTCAAGTATCAAAGAGCTAGCACAAACCGTGTTTGATTTAGAGTTCCAAATACATGTATCCCTATAGGAGAAAACAAAGTGAAACCTCAAAATGAAACCGGTTACTGCCAACGAACGGTTTAACCTAGAAGAACGAAATTTGGCGAGCCAAGTGGGATTGGTGTACTGATCATTACCTGAAAGTATCATCAATATTGGGTGAAAAAGTGTTTGCTGAGATTTCAGGCAACTCTTAGTTTTTTGGAAGCTTGGCAGGCCCTTTCCATGAAAGTGATTCCCGCCAGTCTCTTCTTAGGGCTATATCAACAGCAAACAAACCATAGAGATAGAACTTGAAACTGCTTTATTGTGTCAAGTTTCAAAAAGCTAGTACAAACCGTGTTTGATTTAGAGTTCCAAATACTTGTATCCCTATAGGAGAAAACAGAGTGAAACCTCAAAATGAAACCGGTTACTGCCAACGAACGGTTTAACCTAGAACGAAATTTGGCGAGCCAAGTGGGATTGGTGTACTGATCATTACCTGAAAGTTTCATCAAGATTGGGTGAAAAAGTGTGTGCTGAGATTTCAGGCAACTGGTAGTTTTTTGGAAGCTTGGCAGGCCCTTTCCATGAAAGTGATTCTCGCCAGTCTCTGCTTAGGGCTACATCAACAGCAAACAAACCATAGAGATAGAACTTGAACCTGCTTTATTGTGTCAAGTTTCAAAGAGCTAGCACAAACCGTATTTGATTTAGAGTTCCAAATACATGTATCCCTATAGGAGAAAACAGAGTGAAACCTCAAAATGAAACCGGTGACTGCCAACGAACGGTTTAACCTAGAAGAACGAAAATTGGCGAGCCAAGTGGGACTGGTGTACTGATCATTACCTGAAAGTTTCATCAAGATTGGGTGAAAAAGTGTGTGCTGAGATTTCAGGCAACTGGTAGTTTTTTGGAAGCTTGGCAGGCCCTTTCCATGAAAGTGATTCTCGCCAGTCTCTTCTTAGGGCTACATCAACAGCAAACAAACCATAGAGATAGAACTTGAAACTGGTTTATTGTGTCAAGTTTCAAAGAGCTAGCACAAACCGTGTTTGATTTAGAGTTCCAAATACATGTATCCCTATAGGAGAAAACAGAGTGAAACCTCAAAATGAAACCGGTTACTGCCAACGAACGGTTTAACCTAGAAGAACGAAATTTGGCGAGCCAAGTGGGATTGGTGTACTGATCATTACCTGAAAGTTTCATCAAGATTGGGTGAAAAAGTGTGTGCTGAGATTTCAGGCAACTCATAGTTATTTGGAAGCTTGGTAGGCCCTTTCCATGAAAGTGATTCTCGCCAGTCTCTGCTTAGGGCTACATCAACAGCAAACAAACCATAGAGATAGAACTTGAAACTGCTTTATTTTGTCAAGTTTCAAAGAGCTAGCACAAACCGTGTTTGATTTAGAGTTCCAAATACATGTATCCCTATAGGAGAAAAAAGAGTGAAACCTCAAAACGAAACCGGTTAATGCCAACGAACGGTTTAACCTAGAAGAACGAAATTTGGCGAGCCAAGTGGGATTGGTGTACTGATCATTACCTGAAAGTTTCATCAAGATTGGGTGAAAAAGTGTTTGCTGAGATTTCAGGCAACTCGTAGTTTTTTTGGAGCATGGCAGGCCCTTTCGATGAAAGTGATTCTCGCCAGTCTCTGCTTAGGGCTACATCAAAAGCAAACAAACCGTAGAGATAGAACTTGAAACTGCTTTACTGTGTCAAGTTTCAAAGAGCTAGCACAAACCGTGTTTGATTTAGAGTTCCAAATACATGTATCCCTATAGGAGAAAACAGAGTGAAACCTCAAAATGAAACCGGTTACTGCCAACGAACGGTTTAACCTAGAAGAACGAAATTTGGCGAGCCAAGTGGGATTGGTGTACTGATCATTACCTGAAAGTTTCATCAAGATTGGGTGAAAAAGTGTGTGCTGAGATTTCAGGCAACTGGTAGTTTTTTGGAAGCTTGGCAGGCCCTTTCCATGAAAGTGATTCTCGCCAGTCTCTGCTTAGGGCTACATCAACAGCAAACAAACCATAGAGATAAAACTTGAAACTGCTTTATTGTGTCAAGTTTCAAAGAGCTAGCACAAACCGTGTTTGATTTAGAGTTCCAAATACATGTATCCCTATAGGAGAAAACAGAGTGAAACCTCAAAATGAAACCGGTTACTGGCAACAAACGGTTTAACCTAGAAGAACGAAATTTGGCGAGCCAAGTGGGATTGGTGTACTGATCATTACCTGAAAGTTTCATCAAGATTGGGTGAAAAAGTGTGTGCTGAGATTTCAGGCAACTCGTAGTTTTTTGGAAGCTAGGCAGGCCCTTTCCATGAAAGTGATTCTCGCCAGTCTCTGCTTAGGGCTACATCAACAGCAAAAAAACCATAGAGATAGAACTTGAAACTGCTTTATTGTGTCAAGTTTGAAAGAGCTAGCACAAACCGTGTTTGATTTAGAGTTCCAAATACATGTATCCCTATAGGAGAAAACAGAGTGAAACCTCAAAATGAAAGCGGTTACTGCCAACGAACGGTTTAACCTAGAAGAACGAAATTTGGAGAGCCAAGTGGGATTGTTGTACTGATCATTACCTGAAAGTATCATCAAGATTGGGTGAAAAAGTGTTTGCTGAGATTTCAGGCAACTCGTAGTTTTTTGGAAGCTTGGCAGGCCCTTTCCATGAAAGTGATTCTCGCCAGTCTCTGCTTAGGGCTACATCAACAGCAAACAAACCATAGAGCTAGAACTTGAAACTGCTTTATTGTGTCAAGTTTCAAAAAGCTAGCACAAACCGTGTTTGATTTAGAGTTCCAAATACATGTATCCCTATAGGAGAAAACAGAGTGAAACCTCAAAATGAAACCGGTTACTGCCAACGAACGGTTTAACCTAGAAGAATGAAATTTGGCGAGCCAAGTGGGATTGGTGTACTGATCATTACCTGAAAGTATCATCAATATTGGGTGAAAAAGTGTTTGCTGAGATTTCAGGCAACTCGTAGTTTTTTGGAAGCTTGGCAGGCCCTTTGCATGAAAGTGATTCTCGCCAGTCTCTGCTTAGGGCTACATCAACAGCAAACAAACCATAGAGATAGAACTTGAAACTGCTTTATTGTGTCAAGTATCAAAGAGCTAGCACAAACCGTGTTTGATTTAGAGTTCCAAATACATGTATCCCTATAGGAGAAAACAAAGTGAAACCTCAAAATGAAACCGGTTACTGCCAACGAACGGTTTAACCTAGAAGAACGAAATTTGGCGAGCCAAGTGGGATTGGTGTACTGATCATTACCTGAAAGTATCATCAATATTGGGTGAAAAAGTGTTTGCTGAGATTTCAGGCAACTCTTAGTTTTTTGGAAGCTTGGCAGGCCCTTTCCATGAAAGTGATTCTCGCCAGTCTCTTCTTAGGGCTATATCAACAGCAAACAAACCATAGAGATAGAACTTGAAACTGCTTTATTGTGTCAAGTTTCAAAGAGCTAGTACAAACCGTGTTTGATTTAGAGTTCCAAATACTTGTATCCCTATAGGAGAAAACAGAGTGAAACCTCAAAATGAAACCGGTTACTGCCAACGAACGATTTAACCTAGAACGAAATTTGGCGAGCCAAGTGGGATTGGTGTACTGATCATTACCTGAAAGTTTCATCAAGATTGGGTGAAAAAGTGTGTGCTGAGATTTCAGGCAACTGGTAGTTTTTTGGAAGCTTGGCAGGCCCTTTCCATGAAAGTGATTCTCGCCAGTCTCTGCTTAGGGCTACATCAACAGCAAACAAACCATAGAGATAGAACTTGAAACTGCTTTATTGTGTCAAGTTTCAAAGAGCTAGCACAAACCGTATTTGATTTAGAGTTCCAAATACATGTATCCCTATAGGAGAAAACAGAGTGAAACCTCAAAATGAAACCGGTTACTGCCAACGAACGGTTTAACCTAGAAGAACGAAATTTGGCGAGCCAAGTGGGATTGGTGTACTGATCATTACCTGAAAGTTTCATCAAGATTGGGTGAAAAAGTGTGTGCTGAGATTTCAGGCAACTCGTAGTTTTTTGGAATCTTGGCAGGCCCTTTCCATGAAAGTGATTCTCGCCAGTCTCTGCTTAGAGCTACATCAACAGCAAACAAACCATAGAGATAGATCTTGAAACTGCTTTATTGTGTCAAGTTTCAAAGAGCTAGCACAAACCGTGTTTGATTTAGAGTTCCAAATACATGTATCCCTATAGGAGAAAACAGAGTGAAACCTCAAAATGAAACCGGTTACTGCCAACGAACGGTTTAACGTAGAAGAACGAAATTTGGAGAGCCAAGTGGGATTGGTGTACTGATCATTACCTGAAAGTATCATCAAGATTGGGTGAAAAAGTGTTTGCTGAGATTTCAGGCAACTCGTAGTTTTTTGGAAGCTTGGCAGGCCCTTTGCATGAAAGTGATTCTCGCCAGTCTCTGCTTAGGGCTACGTCAGCAGCAAACAAACCATAGAGATAGAACTTGAAACTGCTTTATTGTGTCAAGTTTCAAAGAGCTAGCACAAACCGTGTTTGATTTAGAGTTCCAAATACATGTATCCCTATAGGAGAAAACAAAGTGAAACCTCAAAATGAAACCGGTTACTGTCAACGAACGGTTTAACCTAGAAGAACGAAATTTGGCGAGCCAAGTGGGATTGGTGTACTGATCATTACCTGAAAGTTTCATCAAGATTGGGTGAAAAAGTGTGTGGTGAGATTTCAGGCAACTGGTAGTTTTTTGAAGCTTGGCAGGCCCTTTCCATGAAAGTGATTCTCGCCAGTCTGTGCTTAGGGCTACATCAACAGCAAACAAACCATAGAGATAGAACTTGAAACTGCTTTATTGTGTCAAGTTTCAAAGAGCTAGCACAAACCGTGTTTGATTTAGAGTTCCAAATACATGTATCCCTATAGGAGAAAACAGAGTGAAACCTCAAAATGAAAGCGGTTACTGCCAACGAACGGTTTAACCTAGAAGAACGAAATTTGGAGAGCCAAGTGGGATTGTTGTACTGATCATTACCTGAAAGTATCATCAAGATTGGGTGAAAAAGTGTTTGCTGAGATTTCAGGCAACTCGTAGTTTTTTGGAAGCTTGGCAGGCCCTTTCCATGAAAGTGATTCTCGCCAGTCTCTGCTTAGGGCTACATCAACAGCAAACAAACCATAGAGATAGAACTTGAAACTGCTTTATTGTGTCAAGTTTCAAAAAGCTAGCACAAACCGTGTTTGATTTAGAGTTCCAAATACATGTATCCCTATAGGAGAAAACAGAGTGAAACCTCAAAATGAAACCGGTTACTGCCAACGAACGGTTTAACCTAGAAGAACGAAATTTGGCGAGCCAAGTGGGATTGGTGTACTGATCATTACCTGAAAGTATCATCAATATTGGGTGAAAAAGTGTTTGCTGAGATTTCAGGCAACTCGTAGTTTTTTGGAAACTTGGCAGGCCCTTTGCATGAAAGTGATTCTCGCCAGTCTCTGCTTAGGGCTACATCAACAGCAAACAAACCATAGAGATAGAACTTGAAACTGCTTTATTGTGTCAAGTATCAAAGAGCTAGCACAAACCGTGTTTGATTTAGAGTTCCAAATACATGTATCCCTATAGGAGAAAACAAAGTGAAACCTCAAAATGAAACCGGTTACTGCCAACGAACGGTTTAACCTAGAAGAACGAAATTTGGCGAGCCAAGTGGGATTGGTGTACTGATCATTACCTGAAAGTATCATCAATATTGGGTGAAAAAGTGTTTGCTGAGATTTCAGGCAACTCTTAGTTTTTTGGAAGCTTGGCAGGCCCTTTCCATGAAAGTGATTCTCGCCAGTCTCTTCTTAGGGCTATATCAACAGCAAACAAACCATAGAGATAGAACTTGAAACTGCTTTATTGTGTCAAGTTTCAAAGAGCTAGTACAAACCGTGTTTGATTTAGAGTTCCAAATACTTGTATCCCTATAGGAGAAAACAGAGTGAAACCTCAAAATGAAACCGGTTACTGCCAACGAACGGTTTAACCTAGAACGAAATTTGGCGAGCCAAGTGGGATTGGTGTACTGATCATTACCTGAAAGTTTCATCAAGATTGGGTGAAAAAGTGTGTGCTGAGATTTCAGGCAACTGGTAGTTTTTTGGAAGCTTGGCAGGCCCTTTCCATGAAAGTGATTCTCGCCAGTCTCTGCTTAGGGCTACATCAACAGCAAACAAACCATAGAGATAGAACTTGAAACTGCTTTATTGTGTCAAGTTTCAAAGAGCTAGCACAAACCGTATTTGATTTAGAGTTCCAAATACATGTATCCCTATAGGAGAAAACAGAGTGAAACCTCAAAATGAAACCGGTTACTGCCAACGAACGGTTTAACCTAGAAGAACGAAATTTGGCGAGCCAAGTGGGATTGGTGTACTGATCATTACCTGAAAGTTTCATCAAGATTGGGTGAAAAAGTGTGTGCTGAGATTTCAGGCAACTCGTAGTTTTTTGGAATCTTGGCAGGCCCTTTCCATGAAAGTGATTCTCGCCAGTCTCTGCTTAGAGCTACATCAACAGCAAACAAACCATAGAGATAGATCTTGAAACTGCTTTATTGTGTCAAGTTTCAAAGAGCTAGCACAAACCGTGTTTGATTTAGAGTTCCAAATACATGTATCCCTATAGGAGAAAACAGAGTGAAACCTCAAAATGAAACCGGTTACTGCCAACGAACGGTTTAACGTAGAAGAACGAAATTTGGAGAGCCAAGTGGGATTGGTGTACTGATCATTACCTGAAAGTATCATCAAGATTGGGTGAAAAAGTGTTTGCTGAGATTTCAGGCAACTCGTAGTTTTTTGGAAGCTTGGCAGGCCCTTTGCATGAAAGTGATTCTCGCCAGTCTCTGCTTAGGGCTACGTCAGCAGCAAACAAACCATAGAGATAGAACTTGAAACTGCTTTATTGTGTCAAGTTTCAAAGAGCTAGCACAAACCGTGTTTGATTTAGAGTTCCAAATACATGTATCCCTATAGGAGAAAACAAAGTGAAACCTCAAAATGAAACCGGTTACTGTCAACGAACGGTTTAACCTAGAAGAACGAAATTTGGCGAGCCAAGTGGGATTGGTGTACTGATCATTACCTGAAAGTTTCATCAAGATTGGGTGAAAAAG
>NW_027521913.1:20536-44148 GCF_052094955.1 Ictidomys tridecemlineatus | reverse complement strand
AGTCTCTGCTTAGGGTACATCAACAGCAAACAAACCATAGAGATAGAACTTGAAACTGCTTTATGGTGTCAAGTTTCAAAGAGCTAGCACAAACCGTGTTTGATTTAGAGTTCCAAATACATGTATCCCTATAGGAGAAAACAGAGTGAAACCTCAAAATCAAACCGGTTACTGCCAACGAACGGTTTCACCTAGAAGAACGAAATTTGGCGAGCCAAGTGGGATTGGTGTACTGATCATTACCTGAAAGTTTCATCAAGATTGGTTGAAAAAGTGTGTGCTGAGATTTCAGGCAACTCGTAGTTTTTTGGAAGCTTGGCAGGCCCTTTCCATGAAAGTGATTCTCGCCAGTCTCTGCTTAGGGCTACATCAACAGCAAACAAACCATAGAGATAGAACTTGAAACTGCTTTATGGTGTCAAGTTTCAAAGAGCTAGCACAAACCGTGTTTGATTTAGAGTTCCTAATACATGTATCCCTATAGGCGAAAACAGAGTGAAACCTCAAAATGAAACCGGTTACTGCCAACGAACGGTTTCACCTAGAAGAACGAAATTTGGCGAGCCAAGTGGGATTGGTGTACTGATCATTACCTGAAAGTTTCATCAAGATTGGGTGAAAAAGTGTGTGCTGAGATTTCAGGCAACTCGTAGTTTTTTGGAAGCTTGGCAGGCCCTTTCCATGAAAGTGATTCTCGCCAGTCTCTGCTTAGGGCTACATCAACAGCAAACAAACCATAGAGATAGAACTTGAAACTGCTTTATGGTATCAAGTTTCAAAGAGCTAGCACAAACCGTGTTTGATTTAGAGTTCCAAATACATGTATCCCTCTAGGAGAAAACAGAGTGAAACCTCAAAATGAAACCGGTTACTGCCAACGAACGGTTTCACCTAGAAGAACGAAATTTGGCGAGCCAAGTGGGATTGGTGTACTGATCATTACTTGAAAGTTTCATCAAGATTGGGTGAAAAAGTGTGTGCTGAGATTTCAGGAAACTCGTAGTTTTTTGGAATCTTGGCAGGCCCTTTCCATGAAAGTGATTCTCGCCAGTCTCTTCTTAGGGCTACATCAACAGCAAACAAACCATAGAGATAGAACTTGAAACTGCTTTATTGTGTCAAGTTTCAAAGAGCTAGCACAAACCGTGTTTTATTTAGAGTTCCAAATACATGTATCCCTATAGGAGAAAACAGAGTGAAACCTCAAAATGAAACCGGTTACTGCCAACGAACGGTTTCACCTAGAAGAACGAGATCAGGCGAGCCAAGTGGGATTGGTGTACTGATCATTACCTGAAAGTTTCATCAAGATTGGGTGAAAAAGTGTGTGCTGAGATTTCAGGCAACTCGTAGTTTTTTGGAAGCTTGGCAGGCCCTTTCCATGAAAGTGATTCTCGCCAGTCTCTGCTTAGGGCTACATCAACAGCAAACAAACCATAGAGATAGAACTTGAAACTGCTTTATGGTGTCAAGTTTCAAAGAGCTAGCACAAACCGTGTTTGATTTAGAGTTCCAAATACATGTATCCCTATAGGAGAAAACAGAGTGAAACCTCAAAATGAAACTGGTTACTGCCAACGAACGGTTTCACCTAGAAGAACGAAATTTGGCGAGCCAAGTGGGATTGGTGTACATATCATTACCTGAAAGTTTCATCAAGATTGGGTGAAAAAGTGTGTGCTGAGATTTCATGCAACTCGTAGTTTTTTAGAAGCTTGGCAGGCCCTTGCCATGAAAGTGATTCTCGCCAGTCTCTGCTTAGGGCTACATCAACAGCAAACAAACCATAGAGATAGAACTTGAAACTGCTTTATTGTGTCAAGTTTCAAAGAGCTAGCACAAACCGTGTTTGATTTAGAGTTCCAAATACATGTATCCCTATAGGAGAAAACAGAGTGAAACCTGAAAATGAAACCGGTTACTGCCAAAGAACGGTTTCACCTAGAAGAACGAGATCAGGCGAGCCAAGTGGGATTGGTGTACTGATCATTACCTGAAAGTTTCATCAAGATTGGGTGAAAAAGTGTGTGCTGAGATTTCAGGCAACTCGTAGTTTTTTGGAAGCTTGGCAGGCCCTTTCCATGAAAGTGATTCTCGCCAGTCTCTGCTTAGGGTACATCAACAGCAAACAAACCATAGAGATAGAACTTGAAACTTCTTTATGGTGTCAAGTTTCAAAGAGCTAGCACAAACCGTGTTTGATTTAGAGTTCCAAATACATGTATCCCTATAGGAGAAAACAGAGTGAAACCTCAAAATGAAACTGGTTACTGCCAACGAACGGTTTCACCTAGAAGAAGGAAATTTGGCGAGCCAAGTGGGATTGGTGTACTGATCATTACCTGAAAGTTTCATCAAGATTGGGTGAAAAAGTGTGTGCTGAGATTTCAGGCAACTCGTAGTTTTTTGGAAGCTTGGCAGGCCCTTTCCATGAAAGTGATTCTCGCCAGTCTCTGCTTAGGGCTACATCAACAGCAAACAAACCATAGAGATAGAACTTGAAACTGCTTTATGGTGTCAAGTTTCAAAGAGCTAGCACAAACCGTGTTTGATTTAGAGTTCCAAATACATGTATCCCTCTAGGAGAAAACAGAGTGAAACCTCAAAATGAAACCGGTTACTGCCAACGAACGGTTTCACCTAGAAGAACGAGATCAGGCGAGCCAAGTGGGATTGGTGTACTGATCATTACCTGAAAGTTTCATCAAGATTGGGTGAAAAAGTGTGTGCTGAGATTTCAGGCAACTCGTAGTTTTTTGGAAGCTTGGCAGGCCCTTTCCATGAAAGTGATTCTCGCCAGTCTCTGCTTAGGGCTACATCAACAGCAAACAAACCATAGAGATAGAACTTGAAACTGCTTTATGGTGTCAAGTTTCAAAGAGCTAGCACAAACCGTGTTTGATTTAGAGTTCCAAATACATGTATCCCTCTAGGAGAAAACAGAGTGAAACCTCAAAATGAAACCGGTTACTGCCAATGAACGGTTTCACCTAGAAGAACGAAATTTGGCGAGCCAAGTGGGATTGGTGTACTGATCATTACCTGAAAGTTTCATCAAGATTGGGTGAAAAAGTGTGTGCTGAGATTTCAGGCAACTCGTAGTTTTTTGGAAGCTTGGCAGGCCCTTTCCATGAAAGTGATTCTCGCCAGTCTCTGCTTAGGGCTACATCAACAGCAAACAAACCATAGTGATAGAACTTGAAACTGCTTTATGGTGTCAAGTTTCAAAGAGCTAGCACAAACCGTGTTTGATTTAGAGTTCCAAATACATGTATCCCTATAGGCGAAAACAGAGTGAAACCTCAAAATGAAACCGGTTACTGCCAACGAACGGTTTCACCTAGAAGAACGAAATTTGGCGAGCCAAGTGGGATTGGTGTACTGATCATTACCTGAAAGTTTTCAAGATTGGGTGAAAAAGTGTGTGCTGAGATTTCAGGCAACTCGTAGTTTTTTGGAAGCTTGGCAGGCCCTTTCCATGAAAGTGATTCTCGCCAGTCTCTGCTTAGGGCTACATCAACAGCAAACAAACCATAGAGATAGAACTTGAAACTGCTTTATGGTGTCAAGTTTCAAAGAGCTAGCACAAACCGTGTTTGATTTAGAGTTCCAAATACATGTATCCCTCTAGGAGAAAACAGAGTGAAACCTCAAAATGAAACCGGTTACTGCCAACGAACGGTTTCACCTAGAAGAACGAGATCAGGCGAGCCAAGTGGGATTGGTGTACTGATCATTACCTGAAAGTTTCATCAAGATTGGGTGAAAAAGTGTGTGCTGAGATTTCAGGCAACTCGTAGTTTTTTGGAAGCTTGGCAGGCCCTTTCCATGAAAGTGATTCTCGCCAGTCTCTGCTTAGGGCTACATCAACAGCAAACAAACCATAGAGATAGAACTTGAAACTGCTTTATGGTGTCAAGTTTCAAAGAGCTAGCACAAACCGTGTTTGATTTAGAGTTCCAAATACATGTATCCCTATAGGAGAAAACAGAGTGAAACCTCAAAATGAACCCGGTTACTGCCAACGAACGGTTTCACCTAGAAGAACGAAATTTATCGAGCCAAGTGGGATTGGTGTACATATCATTACCTGAAAGTTTCATCAAGATTGGGTGAAAAAGTGTGTGCTGAGATTTCAGGCAACTCGTAGTTTTTTGGAAGCTTGGCAGGCATTTGCCATGAAAGTGATTCTCGCCAGTCTCTGCTTAGGGCTACATCAACAGCAAACAAACCATAGAGATAGAACTTGAAACTGCTTTATTGTGTCAAGTTTCAAAGAGCTAGCACAAACCGTGTTTGATTTAGAGTTCCAAATACATGTATCCCTATAGGAGAAAACAGAGTGAAACCTCAAAATGAAACCGGTTACTGCCAAAGAACGGTTTCACCTAGAAGAACGAGATTTGGCGATCCAAGTGGGATTGGTGTACTGATCATTACCTGAAAGTTTCATCAAGATTGGGTGAAAAAGTGTGTGCTGAGATTTCAGGCAACTCGTAGTTTTTTGGAAGCTTGGCAGGCCCTTTCCATGAAAGTGATTCTCGCCAGTCTCTGCTTAGGGCTACATCAACAGCAAACAAACCATAGAGATAGAACTTGAAACTGCTTTATGGTGTCAAGTTTCAAAGAGCTAGCACAAACCGTGTTTGATTTAGAGTTCCAAATACATATATCTCTATAGGAGAAAAAAGAGTGAAACCTCAAAATGAAACCGGTTACTGCCAACGAACGGATTCACCTAGAAGAACGAAATTTGGCGAGATAAGTGGGATTGGTGTACTGATCATTACTTGAAAGTTTCATCAAGATTGGGTGAAAAAGTGTGTGCTGAGATTTCAGGCAACTCGTAGTTTTTTGGAAGCTTGGCAGGCCCTTTCCATGAAAGTGATTCTCGCCAGTCTCTTCTTAGGGCTACATCAACAGCAAACAAACCATAGAGATAGAACTTGAAACTGCTTTATGGTGTCAAGTTTCAAAGAGCTAGCACAAACCGTGTTTGATTTAGAGTTCCAAATACATGTATCCCTATAGGAGAAAACAGAGTGAAACCTCAAAGTGAAACCGGTTACTGCCAACGAACGGTTTCACCTAGAAGAACAAAATTTGGCGAGCCAAGTGGGATTGGCGTACTGATCATTACCTGAAAGTTTCATCAAGATTGGGTGAAAAAGTGTGTGCTGAGATTTCAGGCAACTCGTAGTTTTTTGGAAGCTTGGCAGGCCCTTTCCATGAAAGTGATTCTCGCCAGTCTCTGCTTAGGGCTACATCAACAGCAAACAAACCATAGAGATAGAACTTGAAACTGCTTTATGGTGTCAAGTTTCATAGAGCTAGCACAAACCGTGTTTGATTTAGAGTTCCAAATACATGTATCCCTATAGGAGAAAACAGAGTGAAACCTCAAAATGAAACCGGTTACTGCCAACGAACGGTTTAACCTAGAAGAACGAAATTTGGCGAGCCAAGTGGGATTGGTGTACTGATCATTACCTGAAAGTTTCATCAAGATTGGGTGAAAAAGTGTGTGCTGAGATTTCAGGCAACTCGTAGTTTTTTGGAAGCTTGGCAGCCCCTTTCCATGAAAGTGATTCTCGCCAGTCTCTGCTTAGGGCTACATCAACAGCAAACAAACCATAGAGATAGAACTTGAAACTGCTTTATGGTGTCAAGTTTCAAAGAACTAGCACAAACCCTGTTTGATTTAGAGTTCCAAATACATGTATCCCTATAGGAGAAAACAGAGTGAATCCTCAAAATGAAACCGGTTACTGCCAACGAACGGTTTCACCTAGAAGAACGAAATTTGGCGAGCCAAGTGGGATTGGTGTACTGATCATTACCTGAAAGTTTCATCAAGATTGGGTGAAAAAGTGTGTGCTGAGATTTCAGGCAACTCGTAGTTTTTGGAAGCTTGGCAGGCCCTTTCCATGAAAGTGATTCTCGCCAGTCTCTGCTTAGGGCTACATCAACAGCAAACAAACCATAGAGATAGAACTTGAAACTGCTTTATGATGTCAAGTTTCAAAGAGCTAGCACAAACCGTGTTTGATTTAGAGTTCCAAATACATGTATCCCTATAGGAGAAAACAGAGTGAAACCTCAAAATGAAACCGGTTACTGCCAACGAACGGTTTCACATAGAAGAACGAAATTTGGCGAGCCAAGTGGGATTGGTGTACTGATCATTACCTGAAAGTTTCATCAAGATTGGGTGAAAAAGTGTGTGCTGAGATTTCAGGCAACTCGTAGTTTTTTGGAAGCTTGGCAGGCCCTTTCCATGAAAGTGATTCTCGCCAGTCTCTGCTTAGGGCTACATCAACAGCAAACAAACCATAGAGATAGACCTTGAAACTGCTTTATGGTGTCAAGGTTCAAAGAGCTAGCACAAACCGTGTTTGATTTAGAGTTCCAAATACATGTATCCCTATAGGAGAAAACAGAGTGAAACCTCAAAATGAAACCGGTTACTGCCAACGAACGGTTTCACCTAGAAGAACGAAATTTGGCGAGCCAAGTGGGATTGGTGTACTGATCATTACCTGAAAGTTTCATCAAGATTGGGTGAAAAAGTGTGTGCTGAGATTTCAGGCAACTCGTAGTTTTTTGGAAGCTTGGCAGGCCCTTTCCATGAAAGTATTTCTTGCCAGTCTCTGCTTAGGGCTACATCAACAGCAAACAAACCATAGAGATAGAACTTGAAACTGCTTTATGGTGTCAAGTTTCAAAGAGCTAGCACAAACCGTGTTTGATTTAGAGTTCCAAATACATGCATCCCTATAGGAGAAAACAGAGTGAAACCTGAAAATGAAACCGGTTACTGCCAACGAACGGTTTCACCTAGAAGAACGAAATTTGGCGAGCCAAGTGGGATTGGTGTACTGATCATTACCTGAAAGTTTCATCAAGATTGGGTGAAAAAGTGTGTGCTGAGATTTCAGGCAACTCGTAGTTTTTTGGAAGCTTGGCAGGCCCTTTCCATGAAAGTGATTCTCGCCAGTCTCTGCTTAGGGCTACATCAACAGCAAACAAACCATAGAGATAGAACTTTAAACTGCTTTATGGTGTCAAGTTTCAAATAACTAGCACAAACCGTGTTTGATTTAGAGTTCCAAATACATGTATCCCTATAGGAGAAAACAGAGTGAATCCTCAAAATGAAACCGGTTACTGCCAACGAACGGTTTCACCTAGAAGAACGAAATTTGGCGAGCCAAGTGGGATTGGTGTACTGATCATTACCTGAAAGTTTCATCAAGATTGGGTGAAAAAGTGTGTGCTGAGATTTCAGGCAACTCGTAGTTTTTTGGAAGCTTGGCAGGCCCTTTCCATGAAAGTGATTCTCGCCAGTCTCTGCTTAGGGCTACATCAACAGCAAACAAACCATAGAGATAGAACTTGAAACTGCTTTATGGTGTCAAGTTTCAAAGAGCTAGCACAAACCGTGTTTGATTTAGAGTTCCAAATACATGTATCCCTATAGGAGAAAACAGAGTGAAACCCTGAAAATGAAACCAGTTACTGCCAACGAACGGTTTCACCTAGAAGAACGAAATTTGGCGAGCCAAGTGGGATTGGTGTACTGATCATTACCTGAAAGTTTCATCAAGATTGGGTGAAAAAGTGTGTGCTGAGATTTCAGGCAACACGTAGTTTTTTGGAAGCTTGGCAGGCCCTTTCCATGAAAGTGATTCTCGCCAGTCTCTGCTTAGGGCTACATCAACAGCAAACAAACCATAGAGATAGAACTTGAAACTGCTTTATGGTGTCAAGTTTCAAAGAGCTAGCAGGAACCCTGTTTGATTTAGAGTTCCAAATACATGTATCCCTATAGGAGAAAACAGAGTGAAACCTCAAAATGAAACCGGTTACTGCCAACGAACGGTTTCACCTAGAAGAAGGAAATTTGGAGAGCCAAGTGGGATTGGTGTACTGATCATTACCTGAAAGTTTCATCAAGATTGGGTGGAAAAGTGTGGTGCTGAGATTTCAGGCAACTCGTAGTTTTTTGGAAGCTTGGCAGGCCCTTTCCATGAAAGTGATTCTCGCCAGTCTCTGCTTAGGGCTACATCAACAGCAAACAACCATACAGATAGAACTTGAAACTGCTTTTTGGGTCAAGTTTCAAAGAGGTAGCACAAACCGTGTTTGATTTAGAGTTCCAAATACATGTATCCCTATAGGAGAAAACAGAGTGAAACCTCAAAATGAAACCGGTTACTGCCAAAGAACGGTTTCACCTAGGAAGAACGAAATTTGGCGAGCCAAGTGGGATTGGTGTACTGATCATTACCTGAAAGATTCATCAAGATTGGGTGAAAAAGTGTGTGCTGAGATTTCAGGCAACTCGTAGTTTTTTGGAAGCATGGCAGGCCCTTTCCATGAAAGTGATTCTCGCCAGTCTCTGCTTAGGGCTACATCAACAGCAAACAAACCATAGAGATAGAACTTAAACTGCTTTATGGTGTCAAGTTTCAAAGAGCTAGCACAAACCGTGTTTGATTTAGAGTTCCAAATACATGTATCCCTATAGGAGAAAACAGAGTGAAACCTCAAAATGAAACCGGTTACTGCCAACGAACGGTTTCACCTAGAAGAACGAAATTTGGCGAGCCAAGTGGGATTGGTGTACTGATCATTACCTGAAAGTTTCATCAAGATTGGGTGAAAAAGTGTGTGCTGAGATTTCAGGCAACTCGTAGTTTTTTGGAAGCTTGGCAGGCCCTTTCCATGAAAGTGATTCTTGCCAGTCTCTGCTTAGGGCTACATGAACAGCAAACAAACCATAGAGATAGAACTTGAAACTGCTTTATGGTGTCAAGTTTCAAAGAGCTAGCACAAACCGTGTTTGATTTAGAGTTCCAAATACATGCATCCCTATAGGAGAAAACAGAGTGAAACCTGAAAATGAAACCGGTTACTGCCAACGAACGGTTTCACCTAGAAGAACGAAATTTGGCGAGCCAAGTGGGATTGGTGTACTGATCATTACCTGAAAGTTTCATCAAGATTGGGTGAAAAAGTGTGTGCTGAGATTTCAGGCAACTCGTAGTTTTTTGGAAGCTTGGCAGGCCCTTTCCATGAAAGTGATTCTCGCCAGTCTCTGCTTAGGGCTACATCAACAGCAAACAAACCATAGAGATAGAACTTTAAACTGCTTTATGGTGTCAAGTTTCAAAGAACTAGCACAAACCGTGTTTGATTTAGAGTTCCAAATACATGTATCCCTATAGGAGAAAACAGAGTGAATCCTCAAAATGAAACCGGTTACTGCCAACGAACGGTTTCACCTAGAAGAACGAAATTTGGCGAGCCAAGTGGGATTGGTGTACTGATCATTACCTGAAAGTTTCATCAAGATTGGGTGAAAAAGTGTGTGCTGAGATTTCAGGCAACTCGTAGTTTTTTGGAAGCTTGGCAGGCCCTTTCCATGAAAGTGATTCTCGCCAGTCTCTGCTTAGGGCTACATCAACAGCAAACAAACCATAGAGATAGAACTTGAAACTGCTTTATGGTGTCAAGTTTCAAAGAGCTAGCACAAACCGTGTTTGATTTAGAGTTCCAAATACATGTATCCTATAGGAGAAAACAGAGTGAAACCTGAAAATGAAACCAGTTACTGCCAACGAACGGTTTCACCTAGAAGAACGAAATTTGGCGAGCCAAGTGGGATTGGTGTACTGATCATTACCTGAAAGTTTCATCAAGATTGGGTGAAAAAGTGTGTGCTGAGATTTCAGGCAACACGTAGTTTTTTGGAAGCTTGGCAGGCCCTTCCCATGAAAGTGATTCTCGCCAGTCTCTGCTTAGGGCTACATCAACAGCAAACAAACCATAGAGATAGAACTTGAAACTGCTTTATGGTGTCAAGTTTCAAAGAGCTAGCAGGAACCCTGTTTGATTTAGAGTTCCAAATACATGTATCCCTATAGGAGAAAACAGAGTGAAACCTCAAAATGAAACCGGTTACTGCCAACGAACGGTTTCACCTAGAAGAAGGAAATTTGGAGAGCCAAGTGGGAATGATGTACTGATCATTACCTGAAAGTTTCATCAAGATTGGGTGGAAAAGTGTGTGCTGAGATTTCAGGCAACTCGTAGTTTTTTGGAAGCTTGGCAGGCCCTTTCCATGAAAGTGATTCTCGCCAGTCTCTGCTTAGGGCTACATCAACAGCAAACAAACCATACAGATAGAACTTGAAACTGCTTTTTTGGGTCAAGTTTCAAAGAGCTAGCACAAACCGTGTTTGATTTAGAGTTCCAAATACATGTATCCCTATAGGAGAAAACAGAGTGAAACCTCAAAATGAAACCGGTTACTGCCAAAGAACGGTTTCACCTAGAAGAACGAAATTTGGCGAGCCAAGTGGGATTGGTGTACTGATCATTACCTGAAAGATTCATCAAGATTGGGTGAAAAAGTGTGTGCTGAGATTTCAGGCAACTCGTAGTTTTTTGGAAGCTTGGCAGGCCCTTTCCATGAAAGTGATTCTCGCCAGTCTCTGCTTAGGGCTACATCAACAGCAAACAAACCATAGAGATAGAACTTAAAACTGCTTTATGGTGTCAAGTTTCAAAGAGCTAGCACAAACCGTGTTTGATTTAGAGTTCCAAATACATGTATCCCTATAGGAGAAAACAGAGTGAAACCTCAAAATGAAACCGGTTACTGCCAACGAACGGTTTCACCTAGAAGAACAAAATTTGGCGAGCCAAGTGGGATTGGTGTACTGATCATTACCTGAAAGTTTCATCAAGATTGGGTGAAAAAGTGTGTGCTGAGATTTCAGGCAAACTCGTAGTTTTTTGGAAGCTTGGCAGGCCCTTTCCATGAAAGTGATTCTCGCCAGTCTCTGCTTAGGGCTACATCAACAGCAAACAAACCATAGAGATAGAACTTGAAACTGCTTTATGGTGTCAAGTTTCAAAGAGCTAGCACAAACCGTGTTTGATTTAGAGTTCCAAATACATGTATCCCTATAGGAGAAAACAGAGTGAAACCTCAAAATGAAACCGGTTACTGCCAACGAACGGTTCACCTAGAAGAACGAAATTTGGCGAGCCAAGTGGGATTGGTGTACTGATCATTACCTGAAAGTTTCATCAAGATTGGGTGAAAAAGTGTGTGCTGAGATTTCAGGCAACTCGTAGTTTTTTGGAAGCTTGGCAGGCCCTTTCCATGAAAGTGATTCTCGCCAGTCTCTGCTTAGGGCTACATCAACAGCAAACAAACCATAGAGATAGAACTTGAAACTGCTTTATGGTGTCAAGTTTCAAAGAGCTAGCACAAACCGTGTTTGATTTAGAGTTCCAAATACATGTATCCCTATAGGAGAAAACAGAGTGAAACCTCAAAATGAAACCGGTTAGTGCCAACGAACGGTTTCACCTAGAAGAACGAAATTTGGCGAGCCAAGTGGGATTGGTGTACTGATCATTACCTGAAAGTTTCATCAAGATTGGGTGAAAAAGTGTGTGCTGAGATTTCAGGCAACTCGTAGTATTTTGGAAGCTTGGCAGGCCCTTTCCATGAATGTGATTCTCGCCAGTCTCTGTTTAGGGCTACATCAACAGCAAACAAACTATAGAGATAGAACTTGAAACTGCTTTATGGTGTCAAGTTTCAAAGAGCTAGCACAAACCGTGTTTGATTTAGAGTTCCAAATACATGTATCCCTATAGGAGAAAACAGAGTGAAACCTCAAAATGAAACCGGTTACTGCCAACGAACGGTTTCACCTAGAAGAACGAAATTTGGCGAGCCAAGTGGGATTGGTGTACTGATCATTACCTGAAAGTTTCATCAAGATTGGGTGAAAAAGTGTGTGCTGAGATTTCAGGCAACTCGTAGCTTTTTGGAAGCTTGGCAGGCCCTTTCCATGAAAGTGATTCTCGCCAGTCTCTGCTTAGGGCTACATCAACAGCAAACAAACCATAGAGATAGAACTTGAAACTGCTTTATGGTGTCAAGTTTCAAAGAGCTAGCACAAACCATGTTTGATTTAGAGTTCCAAATACATGTATCCCTATAGGAGAAAACAGAGTGAAACCTCAAAATGAAACCGGTTAGTGCCAACGAACGGTTTCACCTAGAAGAACGAAATTTGGCGAGCCAAGTGGGATTGGTGTACTGATCATTACCTGAAAGTTTCATCAAGATTGGGTGAAAAAGTGTGTGCTGAGATTTCAGGCAACTCGTAGTATTTTGGAAGCTTGGCAGGCCCTTTCCATGAAAGTGATTCTCGCCAGTCTCTGCTTAGGGCTACATCAACAGCAAACAAACCATAGAGATAGAACTTGAAACTGCTTTATGGTGTCAAGTTTCAAAGAGCTAGCACAAACCGTGTTTGATTTAGAGTTCCAAATACATGTATCCCTATAGGAGAAAACAGAGTGAAACCTCAAAATGAAACCGGTTACTGCCAATGAACGGTTTCACCTAGAAGAACGAAATTTGGCAAGCCAAGTGGGATTGGTGTACTGATCATTACCTGAAAGTTTCATCAAGATTGGGTGAAAAAGTGTGTGCTGAGATTTCAGGCAACTCGTAGTTTTTTGGAAGCTTGGCAGGCCCTTTCCATGAAAGTGATTCTCGCCAGTCTCTGCTTAGGGCTACATCAACAGCAAACAAACCATACAGATAGAACTTGAAACTGCTTTATGGTGTCAAGTTTCAAAGAGCTAGCACAAACCATGTTTGATTTAGAGTTCCAAATACATGTATCCCTATAGGAGAAAACAGAGTGAAACCTCAAATTGAAACCGGTTACTGCCAACGAACGGTTTCACCTAGAAGAACGAAATTTGGCGAGCCAAGTGGGATTGGTGTACTGATCATTACCTGAAAGTTTCATCAAGATTGGGTGAAAAAGTGTGTGCTGAGATTTCAGGCAACTCGTAGTTTTTTGGAAGCTTGGCAGGCCCTTTCCATGAAAGTGATTCTCGCCAGTCTCTGCTTAGGGCTACATCAACAGCAAACAAACCATAGAGATAGAACTTGAAACTGCTTTTTTGGGTCAAATTTCAAAGAGCTAGCACAAACCGTGTTTGATTTAGAGATCCAAATACATGTATTCCTATAGGAGAAAACAGAGTGAAACCTCAAAATGAAACCGGTTACTGCCAACGAACGGTTTCACCTAGAAGAACGAAATTTGGCGAGCCAAGTGGGATTGGTGTACTGATCATTACCTGAAAGTTTCATCAAGATTGGGTGAAAAAGTGTGTGCTGAGATTTCAGGCAACTCGTAGTTTTTTGGAAGCTTGGCAGGCCCTTTCCATGAAAGTGATTCTCGCCAGTCTCTGCTTAGGGCTACATCAACAGCAAACAAACCATAGAGATAGAACTTGAAACTGCTTTATGGTGTCAAGTTTCAAAGAGCTAGCACAAACCGCGTTTGATTTAGAGTTCCAAATACATGTATCCCTATAGGAGAAAACAGATGAAACCTGAAAATGAAACCAGTTACTGCCAACGAACGGTTTCACCTAGAAGAACGAAATTTGGCGAGCCAAGTGGGATTGGTGTACTGATCATTACCTGAAAGTTTCATCAAGATTGGGTGAAAAAGTGTGTGCTGAGATTTCAGGCAACACGTAGTTTTTTGGAAGCTTGGCAGGCCCTTTCCATGAAAGTGATTCTCGCCAGTCTCTGCTTAGGGCTACATCAACAGCAAACAAACCATAGAGATAGAACTTGAAACTGCTTTATGGTGTCAAGTTTCAAAGAGCTAGCAGGAACCCTGTTTGATTTAGAGTTCCAAATACATGTATCCCTATAGGAGAAAACAGAGTGAAACCTCAAAATGAAACCGGTTACTGCCAACGAACGGTTTCACCTAGAAGAAGGAAATTTGGAGAGCCAAGTGGGATTGGTGTACTGATCATTACCTGAAAGTTTCATCAAGATTGGGTGGAAAAGTGTGTGCTGAGATTTCAGGCAACTCGTAGTTTTTTGGAAGCTTGGCAGGCCCTTTCCATGAAAGTGATTCTCGCCAGTCTCTGCTTAGGGCTACATCAACAGCAAACAAACCATACAGATAGAACTTGAAACTGCTTTTTTTGGGTCAAGTTTCAAAGAGGTAGCACAAACCGTGTTTGATTTAGAGTTCCAAATACATGTATCCCTATAGGAGAAAACAGAGTGAAACCTCAAAATGAAACCGGTTACTGCCAAAGAACGGTTTCACCTAGAAGAACGAAATTTGGCGAGCCAAGTGGGATTGGTGTACTGATCATTACCTGAAAGATTCATCAAGATTGGGTGAAAAAGTGTGTGCTGAGATTTCAGGCAACTCGTAGTTTTTTGGAAGCATGGCAGGCCCTTTCCATGAAAGTGATTCTCGCCAGTCTCTGCTTAGGGCTACATCAACAGCAAACAAACCATAGAGATAGAACTTAAAACTGCTTTATGGTGTCAAGTTTCAAAGAGCTAGCACAAACCGTGTTTGATTTAGAGTTCCAAATACATGTATCCCTATAGGAGAAAACAGAGTGAAACCTCAAAATGAAACCGGTTACTGCCAACGAACGGTTTCACCTAGAAGAACGAAATTTGGCGAGCCAAGTGGGATTGGTGTACTGATCATTACCTGAAAGTTTCATCAAGATTGGGTGAAAAAGTGTGTGCTGAGATTTCAGGCAACTCGTAGTTTTTTGGAAGCTTGGCAGGCCCTTTCCATGAAAGTGATTCTTGCCAGTCTCTGCTTAGGGCTACATCAACAGCAAACAAACCATAGAGATAGAACTTGAAACTGCTTTATGGTGTCAAGTTTCAAAGAGCTAGCACAAACCGTGTTTGATTTAGAGTTCCAAATACATGCATCCCTATAGGAGAAAACAGAGTGAAACCTGAAAATGAAACCGGTTACTGCCAACGAACGGTTTCACCTAGAAGAACGAAATTTGGCGAGCCAAGTGAGATTGGTGTACTGATCATTACCTGAAAGTTTCATCAAGATTGGGTGAAAAAGTGTGTGCTGAGATTTCAGGCAACTCGTAGTTTTTTGGAAGCTTGGCAGGCCCTTTCCATGAAAGTGATTCTCGCCAGTCTCTGCTTAGGGCTACATCAACAGCAAACAAACCATAGAGATAGAACTTTAAACTGCTTTATGGTGTCAAGTTTCAAAGAACTAGCACAAACCGTGTTTGATTTAGAGTTCCAAATACATGTATCCCTATAGGAGAAAACAGAGTGAATCCTCAAAATGAAACCGGTTACTGCCAACGAACGGTTTCACCTAGAAGAACGAAATTTGGCGAGCCAAGTGGGATTGGTGTACTGATCATTACCTGAAAGTTTCATCAAGATTGGGTGAAAAAGTGTGTGCTGAGATTTCAGGCAACTCGTAGTTTTTTGGAAGCTTGGCAGGCCCTTTCCATGAAAGTGATTCTCGCCAGTCTCTGCTTAGGGCTACATCAACAGCAAACAAACCATAGAGATAGAACTTGAAACTGCTTTATGGTGTCAAGTTTCAAAGAGCTAGCACAAACCGTGTTTGATTTAGAGTTCCAAATACATGTATCCCTATAGGAGAAAACAGAGTGAAACCTGAAAATGAAACCAGTTACTGCCAACGAACGGTTTCACCTAGAAGAACGAAATTTGGCGAGCCAAGTGGGATTGGTGTACTGATCATTACCTGAAAGTTTCATCAAGATTGGGTGAAAAAGTGTGTGCTGAGATTTCAGGCAACACGTAGTTTTTTGGAAGCTTGGCAGGCCCTTCCCATGAAAGTGATTCTCGCCAGTCTCTGCTTAGGGCTACATCAACAGCAAACAAACCATAGAGATAGAACTTGAAACTGCTTTATGGTGTCAAGTTTCAAAGAGCTAGCAGGAACCCTGTTTGATTTAGAGTTCCAAATACATGTATCCCTATAGGAGAAAACAGAGTGAAACCTCAAAATGAAACCGGTTACTGCCAACGAACGGTTTCACCTAGAAGAAGGAAATTTGGAGAGCCAAGTGGGAATGATGTACTGATCATTACCTGAAAGTTTCATCAAGATTGGGTGGAAAAGTGTGTGCTGAGATTTCAGGCAACTCGTAGTTTTTTGGAAGCTTGGCAGGCCCTTTCCATGAAAGTGATTCTCGCCAGTCTCTGCTTAGGGCTACATCAACAGCAAACAAACCATACAGATAGAACTTGAAACTGCTTTTTTGGGTCAAGTTTCAAAGAGCTAGCACAAACCGTGTTTGATTTAGAGTTCCAAATACATGTATCCCTATAGGAGAAAACAGAGTGAAACCTCAAAATTAAACCGGTTACTGCCAAAGAACGGTTTCACCTAGAAGAACGAAATTTGGCGAGCCAAGTGGGATTGGTGTACTGATCATTACCTGAAAGATTCATCAAGATTGGGTGAAAAAGTGTGTGCTGAGATTTCAGGCAACTCGTAGTTTTTTGGAAGCTTGGCAGGCCCTTTCCATGAAAGTGATTCTCGCCAGTCTCTGCTTAGGGCTACATCAACAGCAAACAAACCATAGAGATAGAACTTAAAACTGCTTTATGGTGTCAAGTTTCAAAGAGCTAGCACAAACCGTGTTTGATTTAGAGTTCCAAATACATGTATCCCTATAGGAGAAAACAGAGTGAAACCTCAAAATGAAACCGGTTACTGCCAACGAACGGTTTCACCTAGAAGAACAAAATTTGGCGAGCCAAGTGGGATTGGTGTACTGATCATTACCTGAAAGTTTCATCAAGATTGGGTGAAAAAGTGTGTGCTGAGATTTCAGGCAACTCGTAGTTTTTTGGAAGCTTGGCAGGCCCTTTCCATGAAAGTGATTCTCGCCAGTCTCTGCTTAGGGCTACATCAACAGCAAACAAACCATAGAGATAGAACTTGAAACTGCTTTATGGTGTCAAGTTTCAAAGAGCTAGCACAAACCGTGTTTGATTTAGAGTTCCAAATACATGTATCCCTATAGGAGAAAACAGAGTGAAACCTCAAAATGAAACCGGTTACTGCCAACGAACGGTTTCACCTAGAAGAACGAAATTTGGCGAGCCAAGTGGGATTGGTGTACTGATCATTACCTGAAAGTTTCATCAAGATTGGGTGAAAAAGTGTGTGCTGAGATTTCAGGCAACTCGTAGTTTTTTGGAAGCTTGGCAGGCCCTTTCCATGAAAGTGATTCTCGCCAGTCTCTGCTTAGGGCTACATCAACAGCAAACAAACCATAGAGATAGAACTTGAAACTGCTTTATGGTGTCAAGTTTCAAAGAGCTAGCACAAACCGTGTTTGATTTAGAGTTCCAAATACATGTATCCCTATAGGAGAAAACAGAGTGAAACCTCAAAATGAAACCGGTTAGTGCCAACGAACGGTTTCACCTAGAAGAACGAAATTTGGCGAGCCAAGTGGGATTGGTGTACTGATCATTACCTGAAAGTTTCATCAAGATTGGGTGAAAAAGTGTGTGCTGAGATTTCAGGCAACTCGTAGTATTTTGGAAGCTTGGCAGGCCCTTTCCATGAATGTGATTCTCGCCAGTCTCTGTTTAGGGCTACATCAACAGCAAACAAACTATAGAGATAGAACTTGAAACTGCTTTATGGTGTCAAGTTTCAAAGAGCTAGCACAAACCGTGTTTGATTTAGAGTTCCAAATACATGTATCCCTATAGGAGAAAACAGAGTGAAACCTCAAAATGAAACCGGTTACTGCCAACGAACGGTTTCACCTAGAAGAACGAAATTTGGCGAGCCAAGTGGGATTGGTGTACTGATCATTACCTGAAAGTTTCATCAAGATTGGGTGAAAAAGTGTGTGCTGAGATTTCAGGCAACTCGTAGCTTTTTGGAAGCTTGGCAGGCCCTTTCCATGAAAGTGATTCTCGCCAGTCTCTGCTTAGGGCTACATCAACAGCAAACAAACCATAGAGATAGAACTTGAAACTGCTTTATGGTGTCAAGTTTCAAAGAGCTAGCACAAACCATGTTTGATTTAGAGTTCCAAATACATGTATCCCTATAGGAGAAAACAGAGTGAAACCTCAAAATGAAACCGGTTAGTGCCAACGAACGGTTTCACCTAGAAGAACGAAATTTGGCGAGCCAAGTGGGATTGGTGTACTGATCATTACCTGAAAGTTTCATCAAGATTGGGTGAAAAAGTGTGTGCTGAGATTTCAGGCAACTCGTAGTATTTTGGAAGCTTGGCAGGCCCTTTCCATGAAAGTGATTCTCGCCAGTCTCTGCTTAGGGCTACATCAACAGCAAACAAACCATAGAGATAGAACTTGAAACTGCTTTATGGTGTCAAGTTTCAAAGAGCTAGCACAAACCGTGTTTGATTTAGAGTTCCAAATACATGTATCCCTATAGGAGAAAACAGAGTGAAACCTCAAAATGAAACCGGTTACTGCCAATGAACGGTTTCACCTAGAAGAACGAAATTTAGCAAGCCAAGTGGGATTGGTGTACTGATCATTACCTGAAAGTTTCATCAAGATTGGGTGAAAAAGTGTGTGCTGAGATTTCAGGCAACTCGTAGTTTTTTGGAAGCTTGGCAGGCCCTTTCCATGAAAGTGATTCTCGCCAGTCTCTGCTTAGGGCTACATCAACAGCAAACAAACCATACAGATAGAACTTGAAACTGCTTTATGGTGTCAAGTTTCAAAGAGCTAGCACAAACCATGTTTGATTTAGAGTTCCAAATACATGTATCCCTATAGGAGAAAACAGAGTGAAACCTCAAATTGAAACCGGTTACTGCCAACGAACGGTTTCACCTAGAAGAACGAAATTTGGCGAGCCAAGTGGGATTGGTGTACTGATCATTACCTGAAAGTTTCATCAAGATTGGGTGAAAAAGTGTGTGCTGAGATTTCAGGCAACTCGTAGTTTTTTGGAAGCTTGGCAGGGCCCTTTCCATGAAAGTGATTCTCGCCAGTCTCTGCTTAGGGCTACATCAACAGCAAACAAACCATAGAGATAGAACTTGAAACTGCTTTTTTGGGTCAAATTTCAAAGAGCTAGCACAAACCGTGTTTGATTTAGAGATCCAAATACATGTATTCCTATAGGAGAAAACAGAGTGAAACCTCAAAATGAAACCGGTTACTGCCAACGAACGGTTTCACCTAGAAGAACGAAATTTGGCGAGCCAAGTGGGATTGGTGTACTGATCATTACCTGAAAGTTTCATCAAGATTGGGTGAAAAAGTGTGTGCTGAGATTTCAGGCAACTCGTAGTTTTTTGGAAGCTTGGCAGGCCCTTTCCATGAAAGTGATTCTCGCCAGTCTCTGCTTAGGGCTACATCAACAGCAAACAAACCATAGAGATAGAACTTGAAACTGCTTTATGGTGTCAAGTTTCAAAGAGATAGCACAAACCGTGTTTGATTTAGAGTTCCAAATACATGTATCCCTATAGGAGAAAACAGAGTGAAACCTGAAAATGAAACCGGTTACTGCCAACAAACGGTTTCACCTAGAAGAACGTAATTTGGCGAGCCAAGTGGGATTGGTGTACTGATCATTACCTGAAAGTTTCATCAAGATTGGGTGAAAAAGTGTGTGCTGAGATTTCAGGCAACTCGTAGTTTTTTGGAAGCTTGGCAGGCCCTTTCCATGAAAGTGATTCTCGCCAGTCTCTGCTTAGGGCTACATCAACAGCAAACAAACCATAGAGATAGCACATGAAACTTCTTTATGGTGTCAAGTTTCAAAGAGCTAGCACAAACCGTGTTTGATTTAGAGTTCCAAATACATGTATCCCTATAGGAGAAAACAGAGTGAAACCTCAAAATGAAACCGGTTACTGCCAACGAACGGTTTCACCTAGAAGAACGAAATTTGGCGAGCCAAGTGGGATTGGTGTACTGATCATTACCTGAAAGTTTCATCAAGATTGGGTGAAAAGGTGTGTGCTGAAATTTCAGGCAACTCGTAGTTTTTTGGAAGCTTGGCAGGCCCTTTCCATGAAAGTGATTCTCGCCAGTCTCTGCTTAGGGCTACATCAACAGCAAACAAACCATAGAGATAGAACTTGAAACTGCTTTATGGTGTCAAGTTTCAAAGAGCTAGCACAAACCGTGTTTGATTTAGAGTTCCAAATACATGTATCCCTATAGGAGAAAACAGAGTGAAACCTCAAAATGAAACCGGTTACTGCCAACGAACGGTTTCACCTAGAAGAACGAAATTTGGCGAGCCAAGTGGGATTGGTGTACTGATCATTACCTGAAAGTTTCATCAAGATTGGGTGAAAAGGTGTGTGCTGAGATTTCAGGCAACTCGTAGTATTTTGGAAGCTTGGCAGGCCCTTTCCATGAAAGTGATTCTCGCCAGTCTCTGCTTAGGGCTACATCAACAGCAAACAAACCATAGAGATAGAACTTGAAACTGCTTTATGGTGTCAAGTTTCAAAGAGCTAGCACAAACCGTGTTTGATTTAGAGTTCCAAATACATGTATCCCTATAGGAGAAAACAGAGTGAAACCTCAAAATGAAACCGGTTACTGCCAACGAACGGTTTCACCTAGAAGAACGAAATTTGGCAAGCCAAGTGGGATTGGTGTACTGATCATTACCTGAAAGTTTCATCAAGATTTGGTGAAAAAGTGTGTGCTGAGATTTCAGGCAACTCGTAGTTTTTTGGAAGCTTGGCAGGCCCTTTCCATTTAAGTGATTCTCGCCAGTCTCTGCTTAGGGCTACATCAACAGCAAACAAACCATAGAGATAGAACTTGAAACTGCTTTATGGTGTCAAGTTTCAAAGAGCTAGCACAAACCGTGTTTGATTTAGAGTTCCAAATACATGTATCCCTATAGGAGAAAACAGAGTGAAACCTCAAAATGAAACCGGTTAGTGCCAACGAACGGTTTCACCTAGGAGAACGAAATTTGGCGAGCCAAGTGGGATTGGTGTACTGATCATTACCTGAAAGTTTCATCAAGATTGGGTAAAAATGTGTGTGCTGAGATTTCAGGCAACTCGTAGTTTTTTGGAAGCTTGGCAGGCCCTTTCCATGAAAGTGATTCTCGCCAGTCTCTGCTTAGGGCTACATCAACAGCAAACAAACCATAGAGATAGAACTTGAAACTGCTTTATGGTGTCAAGTTTCAAAGAGCTAGCACAAACCGAGTTTGATTTAGAGTTCCAAATACATGTATCCCTATAGGACAAAACAGAGTGAAACCTGAAAATGAAACCGGTTACTGCCAACGAACGGTTTCACCTAGAAGAACGAAATTTGGCGAGCCAAGTGGGATTGGTGTACTGATCATTACCTGAAAGTTTCATCAAGATTGGGTGAAAAAGTGTGTGCTGAGATTTCAGGCAACTCGTAGTTTTTTGGAAGCTTGGCAGGCCCTTTCCATGAAAGTGATTCTCGCCAGTCTCTGCTTAGGGCTACATCAACAGCAAACAAACCATAGAGATAGAACTTGAAACTGCTTTATGGTGTCAAGTTTCAAAGAGCTAGCACAAACCGTGTTTGATTTAGAGTTCCAAATACATGTATCCCTATAGGAGAAAACAGAGTGAAACCTCAAAATGAAACCGGTTACTGCCAACGAACGGTTTCACCTAGAAGAACGAAATTTGGTGAGCCAAGTGGGATTGGTGTACTGATCATTACCTGAAAGTTTCATCAAGATTGGGTGAAAAGGTGTGTGCTGAGATTTCAGGAAACTCGTAGTTTTTTGGAAGCTTGGCAGGCCCTTTCCATGAAAGTGATTCTCGCCAGTCTCTGCTTAGGGCTACATCAACAGCAAACAAACCATAGAGATAGAACTTGAAACTGCTTTATGGTGTCAAGTTTCAAAGAGCTAGCATAAACCGTGTTTGATTTAGAGTTCCAAATACATGTATCCCTATAGGAGAAAACAGAGTGAAACCTCAAAATGAAACCGGTTACTGCCAACGAACGGTTTCACCTAGAAGAACGAAATTTGGCGAGCCAAGTGGGATTGGTGTACTGATCATTACCTGAAAGTTTCATCAAGATTGGGTGAAAAAGTGTGTGCTGAGATTTCAGGCAACTCGTAGTTTTTTGGAAGCTTGGCAGGCCCTTTCCATGAAAGTGATTCTCGCCAGTCTCTGCTTAGGTCTACATCAACAGCAAACAAACCATAGAGATAGAACTTGAAACTGCTTTATGGTGTCAAGTTTCAAAGAGCTAGCACAAACCGTGTTTGATTTAGAGTTCCAAATACATGTATCCCTATAGGCGAAAACAGAGTGAAACCTCAAAATGAAACCGGTTACTGCCAACGAACGGTTTCACCTAGAAGAACGAAATTTGGCGAGCTAAGTGGGATTGGTGTACTGATCATTACCTGAAAGTTTCATCAAGATTGGTTGAAAAAGTGTGTGCTGAGATTTCAGGCAACTCGTAGTTTTTTGGAAGCTTGGCAGGCCCTTTCCATGAAAGTGATTCTCGCCAGTCTCTGCTTAGGGCTACATCAACAGCAAACAAACCATAGAGATAGAACTTGAAACTGCTTTATGGTGTCAAGTTTCAAAGAGATAGCACAAACCGTGTTTGATTTAGAGTTCCAAATACATGTATCCCTATAGGAGAAAACAGAGTGAAACCTCAAAATGAAACCGGTTACTGCCAACGAACGGTTTCACCTAGAAGAACGAAATTTGGCGAGCCAAGTGAGACTGGTGTACTGATCAATACCTGAAAGTTTCATCAAGATTGGGTGAAAAAGTGTGTGCTGAGATTTCAGGCAACTTGTAGTTTTTTGGAAGCTTGGCAGGCCCTTTCCATGAAAGTGATTCTCGCCAGTCTCTGCTTAGGGCTACATCAACAGCAAACAAACCATAGAGATAGAACTTGAAACTGCTTTATGGTGTCAAGTTTCAAAGAGCTAGCACAAACCGTGTTTGATTTAGAGTTCCAAATACATGTATCCCTATAGGAGAAAACAGAGTGAAACCTCAAAATGAAACCGGTTACTGCCAAGGAACGGTTTCACCTAGAAGAACGAAATTTGGCTAGCCAAGTGGGATTGGTGTACTGATCATTACCTGAAAGTTTCATCAAGATTGGGTGAAAAAGTGTGTGCTGAGATTTCAGGCAACTCGTAGTTTTTTGGAAGCTTGGCAGGCCCTTTCCATGAAAGTGATTCTCGCCAGTCTCTGCTTTGGGCAACATCAACAGCAAACAAACCATAGAGATAGAACTTGAAACTGCTTTATTGTGTCAAGTTTCAAAGAGCTAGCACAAACCGTGTTTGATTTAGAGTTCCAAATACATGTATCCCTATAGGAGAAAACAGAGTGAAACCTCAAAATGAAACCGGTTACTGCCAACGAACGGTTTCACCTGGAAGAACGAAATTAGGCGAGCCAAGTGGGATTGGTGTACTGATCATTACCTGAAAGTTTCATCAAGATTGGGTGAAAAAGTGTGTGCTGAGATTTCAGGCAACTCGTAGTTTTTTGGAAGCTTGGCAGGCCCTTTCCATGAAAGTGATTCTCGCCAGTCTCTGCTTTGGGCAACATCAACAGCAAACAAACCATAGAGATAGAACTTGAAACTGCTTTATTGTGTCAAGTTTCAAAGAGCTAGCACAAACCGTGTTTGATTTAGAGTTCCAAATACATGTATCCCTAAAGGAGAAAACAGAGTGAAACCTCAAAATGAAACC
>NW_027521913.1:0-20336 GCF_052094955.1 Ictidomys tridecemlineatus | reverse complement strand
TGTATTTGGAACTCTAAAATCAAACACGGTTTGTGCTAGCTCTTTGAACTTGACACCATAAAGCAGTTTCAAGTTCTATCTCTATGGTTTGTTTGCTGTTGATGTAGCCCTAAGCAGAGACTGGCGAGAATCACTTTCATGGAAAAGGGCCTGCCAAGCTTCCAAAACTACGAGTTGCCTGAAATCTCAACACACACTTTTTCACCCAATCTTGATGAAACTTTCAGGTAATGATTCAGTACAACCATTCCCACTTGGCTCGCCAAATTTTCGTTCTTCTAGGTGAAACCATTCATTGGCAGTAACCGGTTTTCATTTTGAGGTTTCACTCTGTTTTCTCTTATAGGATACATGTATTTGGAACTCTAAATCAAACACGGTTTGTGCTAGCTCTTTCAAACTTGACACCATAAAGCAGTTTCAAGTTCTATCTCTATGGTTTGTTTGCTGTTGATATAGCCCTAAGCAGAGACTGGCGAGAATCACTTTCAGGAAATGGCCTGCCAAGATTCCAATAAACTACGAGTTGCCTGAAATCTCAGCACACACTTTTTCAACCCAATCTTGATGAAACTTTCAGGTAATGATAAGTACACCAATCCCACTTGGCTCGCCAAATTTCGTTCTTCTAGGTGAAACCCTTCGTTGGCAGTAACCGGTTTCATTTTGAGGTTTCAATCTGTTTTCTCCTATAGGGATACATGTATTTGGAACTCTAAATCAAACACGTTTGTGCTAGCTCTTTGAAACTTGACACAATAAAGCAGTTTCAAGTTCTATCTCTATGGTTTGTTTGCTGTTGATGTAGCCCTAAGCAGAGACTGGCGAGAATCACTTTCATGGAAAGGGCCTGCCAAGCTTCCAAAAAACTACGAGTTGCCTGAAATCTCAGCACACACTTTTTCACCCAATCTTGATGAAACTTTCAGGTAAATGATCAGTACACCAATCCCACTTGGCTCGCCAAATTTCGTTCATCTTAGGTGAAACCGTTCGTTGGCAGTAACCGGTTTCATTTTGAGGTTTCATTCTGTTTTCTCCTATAGGGATACATGTATTTGGAACTCTAAATCAAACACGGTTTGTGCTAGCTCTTGAAACTTGACACCATAAAGCAGTTTCCAAGTTCTATCTCTATGGTTTGTTTGCTGTTGATGTAGCCCTAAGCAGAGACTGGCGAGAATCACTTCATGGAAAGGGCCTGCCAAGCTTCCAAAAACTACGAGTTGCCTGAAATCTCAGCACACACTTTTTCACCCAATCTTGATGAAACTTTCAGGTAATGATCAGTACACCAATCCCACTTGGCTCGCCAAATTTTGTTCTTCTAGGTGAAACCGTTCGTTGGCAGTAAACCGGTTTCATTTTGAGGTTTCACTCTGTTGTCTCCTATAGGGATACATGTATTTGGAACTCTAAATCAAACACGGTTTTTGCTAGCTCTTTGAAACTTGACACAATAAAGCACTTTCAAGTTCTATCTATATGGTTTGTTTGCTGTTGAATGTAGCCCTAAGCAGAGACTGGCGAGAATCACTTTCATGGAAAGGGCCTGCCAAGCTTCCAAAAAAACTACGAGTTGCCTGAAATCTCAGCACACACTTTTTCACCCATTCTTGATGAAACTTTCAGGTAATGATCAGTACACCAATCCCACTTGGCTCGCCAAATTTCGTTCTTCTAGGTGAAACCGTTCGTTGGCAGTAACCGGTTTCATTTTGAGGTTTCCACTCTGTTTTCTCCTATAGGGATACATGTATTTGGAACTCTAAATCAAACACGGTTTGTGCTAGCTCTTTGAAACTTGACACCATAAAGCAGTTTCAAGTTCTATCTCTATGGTTTGTTTGCTGTTGATGTAGCCCTAAGCAGAGACTGGCGAGAATCACTTTCATGGAAAGGGCCTGCCAAGCTTCCAAAAGACTACGAGTTGCCTGAAATCTCAGCACACACTTTTTCACCCAATCTTGATGAAACTTTCAGGTAATGATCAGTACACCAATCCCACTTGGCTCGCCAAATTTCGTTCTTCTAGGTGAAACCGTTCGTTGGCAGTAACCGGTTTCATTTTAAGGTTTCACTCTGTTTTCTCCTATAGGGATACATGTATTTGGAACTCTAAATCAACACGGTTTGTGCTAGCTCTTTGAAACTTGACACAATAAAGCAGTTTCAAGTTCTATCTCTATGGTTTTTTTTGCTGTGGATGTAGCCCTAAGCAGAGACTGGCGAGAATCACTTTCATGGAAAGGGCCTGCCAAGCTTCCAAAAAACTACGAGTTCCTGAAATCTCAGCACACACTTTTCACCCAATCTTGATGAAACTTTCAGGTAATGACAGTACACCAATCCCTCTTGGCTCGCCAAATTTCGTTCTTCTAGGTGAAACCGTTCGTTGGCAGTAACCGGTTTCATTTTGAGGTTTCCCTCTGTTGTCTCCTATAGGGATACATGTATTTGGAACTCTAAATCAAACACGGTTTGTGCTAGCTCTTTGAAACTTGACACAAATAAAGCAGTTTCAAGTTCTATCTCTATGGTTTGTTTGCTGTTGATGTAGCCCTAAGCAGAGACTGGCGAGAATCACTTTCATGGAAAGGGCCTGCCAGCTTCCAAAAACTACGAGTTGCCTGAAATCTCAGCACACACGTTTTTCACCCAATCTTAATGAAACTTTCAGGTAATGATCAGTACACCAATCCCACGTGGCTCGCCAAATTTCCTTCCTCTAGGTGAAACGGTTCCTTGGCAGTAACCGGTTTCATTTTGATGTTTTCACTCTGTTTTCTCCTATAGGGATACATGTATTTGGAACTCTAAATCAAACACGGTTTGTACTAGCTCTTTGAAACTTGACACCATAAAGCAGTTTCAATTCTATCCTCTATGGTTTGTTTGCTGTTGATGTAGCCCTAAGCAGAGACTGGCGAAGAATCACTTTCATGGAAAGGGCCTGCCAAGCTTCCAAAAAAACTACGAGTTGCCTGAAATCTCAGCACACACTTTTCACCCAATCTTGATGAAACGTTCAGGTAATGATCAGTACACCAATCCCACGTGGCTCGCCAATTTTCGTTCTTCTAGGTGAAACCGTTCGTTGGCAGTAACCGGTTTTCATTTTTGAGGTTTCACTCTGTTTTCTCCTATAGGGATACATGTATTTGGAACTCTAAATCAAACACGGTTTGTGCTAGCTCTTTGAAACTTGACACCATAAAGCAGTTTCAAGTTCTATCTCTATGGTTTGTTTGCTGTGATGTAGCCCTAAGCAGAGACTGGCGAGAATCACTTTCATGGAAAGGCCTGCCAAGCTTCCAAAAAACTACGAGTTGCCTGAAATCTCAGCACACACTTTTTTCACCCAATCTTGATGAAACCTTCAGGTAATGATCAGTACACCAATCCCACTTGGCTCGCCAAATTTCGTTCTTCTAGGTGAAACCGTTCGTTGGCAGTAACCGGTTTCATTTTGAGGTTTCACTCTGTTTCTCCTATAGGGATACATGTATTTGGAACTCTAAATCAAACACGGTTTGTGCTAGCTCTTTGAAACTTGACACAATAAAGCAGTTTCAAGTTCTATCCCTATCGTTTGTTTGCAGTTGATGTAGCCCTAGCAGAGACTGGCGAGAATCACTTTAATGGAAAGGGCCTGCCAAGCTTCCAAAAAACTACGAGTTGCCTGAAATCTCAGCACACACTTTTTCACACAATCTTGATGAAACTTTCAGGTAATTATCAGTACACCAATCCCACTTGGCTCGCCAAATTTCGTTCTTATAGGTGAAACCGTTCGTTGGCAGTAACCGGTTTCATTTTAAGGTTTCACTTTGTTTTCTCCTATAGGGATACATGTATTTGGAACTCTAAATCAAACACGGTTTGTGCTAGCTCTTTGAAACTTGACATCATAAAGCAGTTTCAAGTTCTATCTCTATGGTTTGTTTGCTGTTGATGTAGCCCTAAGCAGAGACTGGCGAGAATCACTTTCATGGAAAGGGCCTGCCAAGCTTCCAAAAAACTACGTGTTGCCTGAAATGTCAGCACACACTTTTTCACCCAATCTTGATGAAACTTTCAGGTAATGATCAGTACACCAATCCCACCTGTCTCGCCAAATTTCATTTTTCTAGGTGAAACCGTTCGTTGGCAGTAAACGGTTTCATTTTGAGGTTTCACTCTGTTTTCTCCTATTGGGATACATGTATTTGGAACTCTAAATCAAACACGGTTTGTGCTAGCTCTTTGAAACTTGACACCATAAAGCAGTTTCAAGTTCTATCTCTATGGTTTGTTGCTGTTGATGTAGCCCTAAGCAGAGACTGGCGAGAATCACTTTCATGGAAAGGGCCTGCAAGCTTCCAAAAAACTACGAGTTGCCTGAAATCTCAGCACACACTTTTTCACCCAATCTTGATGAAACGTTCAGGTAATGATCAGTACCACCAATCCCACGTGGCTCGCCAAATTTCGTTCTTCTAGGTGAAACCGTTCGTTGGCAGTAACCGGTTCATTTTGAGGTTTCACTCTGTTTTCTCCTATAGGGATACATGTATTTGGAACTCTAAATCAAACACGGTTTGTGCTAGCTCTTTGAAACTTGACACCATAAAGCAGTTTCAAGTTCTATCTCTGTGGTTTTTTGCTGTTGATGTAGCCCTAAGCAGAGACTGGCGAGAAACACTTTCATGGAAAGGGCCTGCCAAGCTTCCAAAAAACTACGAGTTGCTGAAATCTCAGCACACACTTTTTCACCCAATCTTGATGAAACCTTCAGGTAATGATCAGTACACCAATCCCACGTGGCTCGCCAAATTCGTTCTTCTAGGTGAAACCGTTCGTTGGCAGTAACCGGTTTTCATTTTGAGGTTTCACTCTGTTTTCTCCTATAGGGATACATGTATTTTGGAACTCTAAATCAACACGGTTTGTGCTAGCTCTTTGAATCTTGACACCATAAAGCAGTTTCAAGTTCTATCTCTATGGTTGTTTGCTGTTGATGTAGCCCTAAGCAGAGACTGGCGAGAATCACTTTCATGGAAAGGGCCTGCCAAGCTTCCAAAAAACTACGAGTTGCCTGAAATCTCAGCACACACTTTTTCACCCAATCTTGGTGAAACTTTCAGGTAATGATCAGTACACCAATCCCACTTGGCTCGCCAAATTCGTTCTTCTAGGTGAAACCGTTCGTTGGCAGTAACGGTTTCATTTTGAGGTTTCACTCTGTTTTCTCCTATAGGGATACATGTATTTGGAACTCTAAATCAAACACGGTTTGTGCTAGCTCTTTGAAACTTGACATCATAAAGCAGTTTCAAGTTCTATCTCTATGGTTTGTTTGCTGTTGATGTAGCCCTAAGCAGAGACTGGCGAGAATCACTTTCATGGAAAGGGCCTGCCAAGCTTCCAAAAAACTACGAGTTCATGAAATCTCAGCACACACTTTTTCACCCAATCTTGATGAAACATTCAGGTAATGATCAGTACACCAATCCCACTTGGCTCGCCAAATTTGGTTCTTCTAGGTGAAACCGTTCGTTGGCAGTAACCGGTTTTCATTTTGAGGTTTCACTCTGTTTTCTCCTATAGGGATACATGTATTTGGAACTCTAAATCAAACACGGTTTGTGCTAGCTCTTTGAAACTTGACACAATATAGCAGTTTCAATTTCTATCTCTATGGTTTGTTTGCTGTTGATGTAGCCCTAAGCAGAGACTGGCGAGAATCACTTTCATGGAAAGGCCTGCCAAGCTTCCCAAAAATTACGAGTTGCCTGAAATCTCAGCACACACTTTTTCACCCAATCTTGATGAAACGTTCAGGTAATGATCAGTACACCAATCCCACTTGGCTCGCCAAATTTCGTTCTTCTAGGTGAAACCGTTCGTTGGCAGTAACCGGTTTCATTTTGAGGTTTCACTCTGTTTTCTCCTATAGGGATACATGTATTTGGAACTCTAAATCAAACACGGTTTGTGCTAGCTCTTTGAAACTTGACACATAAAGCAGTTTCAAGTTCTATCTCTATGGTTTGTTTGCTGTTGATGTAGCCCTAAGCAGAGACTGGCGAGAATCACTTTCATGGAAAGGGCCTGCTAAGCTTCCAAAAACTACGAGTTGCCTGAAATCTCAGCACACACTTTTTCACCCAATCTTGATGAAACTTTCAGGTAATGATCAGTACACCAATCACACTTGGCTCGCCAAATTTCGTTCTTGTAGGTGAAACCGTTCGTTGGCACTAACCGGTTCATTTTGAGGTTTCACTCTGTTTCTCCTATAGGGATACATGTATTTGGAACTCTAAATCAACACGGTTGTGCTAGCTCATTGAAACTTGACACCATAAAGCAGTTTCAAGTTCTATCTCTATGGTTTGTTTGCTGTTCATGTAGCCCTAAGCAGAGACTGGCGAGAATCACTTTCATGGAAAGGGCCTGCCAAGCTTCCAAAAAACTACGAGTTGCCTGAAATCTCAGCACACACTTTTTCACCCAATCTTGATGAAACTTTCAGGTAATGATCAGTACACACAATCCCACTTGGCTCGCCAAATTTCGTTCTTCTAGGTGAAACCGTTCGTTGGCAGTAACCGGTTTTATTTTGAGTTTTCACTCTGTTTTCTCCTATAGGGATACATGTATTTGGAACTCTAAATCAAACAAGGTTTGTGCTAGCTCTTTGAAACTTTACACCATAAAGCAGTTTCAAGTTCTATCTCTATGGTTTGTTTGCTGTTGATGTAGCCCTAAGCAGAGACTGGCGAGAATCACTTTCATGGAAAGGGCCTGCCAAGCAGCCAAAAAACTACGAGTTGCCTGAAATCTCAGCACACACTTTTTCACCCAATCTTGATGAAAACTTTCAGGTAATGATCAGTACACCAATCCCACGTGGCTCGCCAAATTTCCTTCCTCTAGGTGAAACGGTTCGTTGGGCAGTAACCGGTTTCATTTTGAGGTTTCACTCTGTTTTCTCCTATAGGGATACATGTATTTGGAACTCTAAATCAAACACGGTTGTACTAGCTCTTTGAAACTTGACACCATAAAGCAGTTTTCAAGTTCTGTCTCTATTGTTTGTTTGCTGTTGATGTAGCCCTAAGCAGAGACTGGCGAGAATCACTTTCATGGAAAGGGCCTGCCAAGCTTCCAAAAAACTACGAGTTGCCTGAAATCTCAGCACACACTTTTTCACCCAATCTTGATGAAACGTTCAGGTAATGATCAGTACACCAATCCCACGTGGCTCGCCAAATTTCGTTCTTCTAGGTGAAAACCGTTCGTTGGCAGTAACCGGTTTCATTTTGAGGTTTCACTCTGTTTTCTCCTATAGGGGATACATGTATTTGGAACTCTAAATCAAACACGGTTTGTGCTAGCTCTTTGAAACTTGACCACCATAAAGCAGTTTCAAGTTCTATCTCTATGGTTTGTTTGCTGTTGATGTAGCCCTAAGCAGAGACTGGCGAGAATCACTTTCATGGAAAGGGCCTGCCAAGCTTCCAAAAAACTACGAGTTGCCTGAAATCTCAGCACACACTTTTTCACCCAATCTTGATGAAACTTTCAGGTAATGATCAGTACACCAATCCCACTTGGCTCGCCAAATTTCGTTCTTCTAGGTGAAACCGTTCGTTGGCAGTAACCGGTTTCATTTTGAGGTTTCACTCTGTTTCTCCTATAGGGATACATGTATTTGGAACTCTAAAATCAAACACGGTTTGTGCTAGCTCTTTGAAACTTGACACAATAAAGCAGTTTCAAGTTCTATCCCTATCGTTTGTTTGCAGTTGATGTAGCCCTAAGCAGAGACTGGCGAGAATCACTTTAATGGAAAGGGCCTGCCACGCTTCCAAAAAACTACGAGTTGCCTGAAATCTCAGCACACACTTTTTCACACAATCTTGATGAACTTTCAGGTAATTATCAGTACACCAATCCCACTTGGCTCACCAAATTTCGTTCTTCTAGGTGAAACCGTCGTTGGCAGTAACCGGTTTCATTTTAAAGGTTTCACTTTGTTTTCTCCTATAGGGATACATGTATTTGGAACTCTAAATCAAACACGGTTTGTGCTAGCTCTTTGAAACTTGACACCATAAAGCAGTTTCAAGTTCTAGCTCTATGGTTTCTTTGCTGTTGATGTAGCCCTAAGCAGAGACTGGCGAGAATCACTTTCATGGAAAGGGCCTGCCAAGCTTCCAAAAAACTACGTGTTGCCTGAAATGTCAGCACACACTTTTTCACCCAATCTTGATGAAAACTTTCAGGTAATGATCAGTACACCAATCCCACCTGGCTCGCCAAATTTCATTCTTCTAGGTGAAACCGTTCGTTGGCAGTAAACGGTTTCATTTTGAGGTTTCACTCTGTTTTCTCCTATAGGGATACATGTATTTGGAACTCTAAATCAAACACGGTTTGTGCTAGCTCTTTGAAACTTGACACCATAAAGCAGTTTCAAGTTCTATCTCTATGGTTTGTTTGCTGTTGATGTAGCCCTAAGCAGAGACTGGCGAGAATCACTTTCATGGGAAAGGGCCTGCCAAGCTTCCAAAAAATTACGAGTTGCCTGAAATCTCAGCACACACTTTTTTCACCCAATCTTGATGAAACTTTCAGGTAAGGATCAGTACACCAATCCCACTTGGCTCGCCAAATTTCGTTCTTCTAGGTGAAACCGTTCGTTGGCAGTAACCGGTTTCATTTTGAGGTTTCACTCTGTTTTCTCCTATAGGGATACATGTATTTGGAACTCTAAATCAAAACACGGTTTGTGCTAGCTCTTTGAAACTTGACACCATAAAGCAGTTTCAAGTTCTATCTCTATGGTTTGTTTGCTGTTGATGTAGCCCTAAGCAGAGACTGGCGAGAATCACTTTCATGGAAAGGGCCTGCTAAGCTTCCAAAAAACTACGAGTTGCCTGAAATCTCAGCACACACTTTTTCACCCAATCTTGATGAAACTTTCAGGTAATGATCAGTACACCAATCCCACTTGGCTCGCCAAATTTCGTTCTTGTAGGTGAAACCGTTCGTTGGCAGTAACCGGTTTTCTTTTTGAGGTTTCACTCTGTTTTCTCCTATAGCGATACATTGTATTTGGAACTCTAAATCAACACGGTTTGTGCTAGCTCATTGAAACTTGACACCATAAAGCAGTTTCAAGTTCTATCTCTATGGTTTGTTTTGCTGTTCATGTAGCCCTAAGCAGAGACTGGCGAGAATCACTTTCATGGAAAGGGCCTGCCAAGCTTCCAAAAAACTACGAGTTGCCTGAAATCTCAGCACACACTTTTCACCCAACCTTGATGAAACTTTCAGGTAATGATCCAGTACACCAATCCCACTTGGCTCGCCAAATTTCGTTCTTCTAGGTGAAACCGTTCGTTGGCAGTAACCGGTTTTATTTTGAGTTTTCACTCTGTTTCTCCTATAGGGATACATGTATTTGGAACTCTAAATCAAACACGGTTTGTGCTAGCTCTTTGAAACTTTACACCATAAAGCAGTTTCAAGTTCTATCTCTATGGTTTGTTTGCTGTTGATGTAGCCCTAAGCAGAGACTGGCGAGAATCACTTTCATGGAAAGGGCCTGCCAAGCTTCCAAAAACTACGAGTTGCCTGAAATCTCAGCACACACTTTTTCACCCAATCTTGATGAAACTTTCAGGTAATGATCAGTACACCAATCCCACGTGGCTCGCCAAATTCCTTCCTCTAGGTGAAACGGTTCATTGGCAGTAACCGGTTTCATTTGAGGTTTCACTCTGTTTTCTCCTATAGGGATACATGTATTTGGAACTCTAAATCAAACACGGTTTGTACTAGCTCTTTGAAACTTGACACCATAAAGCAGTTTCAAGTTCTATCTCTATTGTTTGTTTGCTGTTGATGTAGCCCTAAGCAGAGACTGGCGAGAATCACTTTCATGGAAAGGGCCTGCCAAGCTTCCAAAAACTACGAGTTGCCTGAAATCTCAGCACACACTTTTTCACCCAATCTTGATGAAACGTTCAGGTAATGATCAGTACACCAATCCCACGTGGCCTGCCAAATTTCGTTCTTCTAGGTGAAACCGTTCGTTGGCAGTAACCGGTTTCATTTTGAGGTTTCACTCTGTTTTCTCCTATAGGGATACATGTATTTGGAACTCTAAATCAACACGGTTTGTGCTAGCTCTTTGAAACTTGACACCATAAAGCAGTTTCAAGTTCTATCTCTATGGTTTGTTTGCTGTTGATGTAGCCCTAAGCAGAGACTGGCGAGAATCACTTTCATGGAAAGGGCCTGCCAAGCTTCCAAAAAACTACGAGTTGCCTGAAATCTCAGCACACACTTTTTCACCCAATCTTGATGAAACTTTCAGGTAATGATCAGTACACCAATCCCACTTGGCTCGCCAAATTTCGTTCTTCTAGGTGAAACCGTTCGTTGGCAGTAACCGGTTTCATTTTGAGGTTTCACTCTGTTTTCTCCTATAGGGATACATGTATTTGGAACTCTAAATCAAACACGGTTTGTGCTAGCTCTTTGAAACTTGACACAATAAAGCAGTTTCAAGTTCTATCCCTATCGTTTGTTTGCAGTTGATGTAGCCCTAAGCAGAGACTGGCGAGAATCACTTTAATGGAAAGGGCCTGCCACGCTTCCAAAAAACTACGAGTTGCCTGAAATCTCAGCACACACTTTTTCACACAATCTTGATGAAACTTTCAGGTAATTATCAGTACACCAATCCCACTTGGCTCGCCAAATTTCGTTCTTATAGGTGAAACCGTTCGTTGGCAGTAACCGGTTTCATTTTAAGGTTTCACTTTGTTTTCTCCTATAGGGATACATGTATTTGGAACTCTAAATCAAACACGGTTTGTGCTAGCTCTTTGAAACTTGACACCATAAAGCAGTTTCAAGTTCTAGCTCTATGGTTTGTTTGCTGTTGATGTAGCCCTAAGCAGAGACTGGCGAGAATCACTTTCATGGAAAGGGCCTGCCAAGCTTCCAAAAAACTACGTGTTGCCTGAAATGTCAGCACACACTTTTTCACCCAATCTTGATGAAACTTTCAGGTAATGATCAGTACACCAATCCCACCTGGCTCGCCAAATTTCATTCTTCTAGGTGAAACCGTTCGTTGGCAGTAACCGGTTTCATTTTGAGGTTTCACTCTGTTTTCTCCTATAGGGATACATGTATTTGGAACTCTAAATCAAACACGGTTTGTGCTAGCTCTTTGAAACTTGACACCATAAAGCAGTTTCAAGTTCTATCTCTATGGTTTGTTTGCTGTTGATGTAGCCCTAAGCAGAGACTGGCGAGAATCACTTTCATGGAAAGGGCCTGCCAAGCTTCCAAAAAACTACGAGTTACCTGAAATCTCAGCACACACTTTTTCAACCAATCTTGATGAAACTTTCAGGTAATGATCAGTACACCAATCCCACTTGGCTCGCCAAATTTCGTTCTTCTAGGTGAAACCGTTCGTTGGCAGTAACCGGTTTCATTTTGAGGTTTCACTCTGTTTTCTCCTATTGGGATACATGTATTTGGAACTCTAAATCAAACACGGTTTGTGCTAGCTCTTTGAAACTTGACACCATAAAGCAGTTTCAAGTTCTATCTCTATGGTTTGTTTGCTGTTGATGTAGCCCTAAGCAGAGACTGGCGAGAATCACTTTCATGGAAAGGGCCTGCCAAGCTTCCAAAAAACTACGAGTTGCCTGAAATCTCAGCACAAACTTTTTCACCCAATCTTGATTAAACTTTCAGGTAATGATCAGTACACCAATCCCACTTGGCTCGCCAAATTTCGTTCTTCTAGGTGAAACCGTTCCTTGGCAGAAACCGGTTTCATTTTGAGGTTTCACGCTGTTTTCTCCTATAGGGATACATGTATTTGGAACTCTAAATCAAACACGGTTTGTGCTAGCTCTTTGAAACTTGACACCATAAAGCAGTTTCAAGTTCTATCTCTATGGTTTGTTTGCTGTTGATGTAGCCCTAAGCAGAGACTGGAGAGAATCACTTTCATGGAAAGGGCCTGCCAAGCTTCCAAAAAACTACGAGTTGCCTGAAATCTCAGCACACACTTTTTCACCCAATCTTGATGAAACTTTCAGGTAATGATCAGTACACCAATCTCACTTGGCTCGCCAAATTTCGTTCTTCTAGGTGAAACCGTTCGTTGGCAGTAACCGGTTTCATTTTGAGGTTTCACTCTGTTTTCTCCTATAGGGATACATGTATTTGGAACTCTAAATCAAACACGGTTTGTGCTAGCTCTTTGAAACTTGACACCATAAAGCAGTTTCAAGTTTTATCTCTATGGTTTGTTTGCTGTTGATGTAGCCCTACGCAGAGACTGGCAAGAATCACTTTCATGGAAAGGGCCTGCTAAGCTTCCAAAAAACTACGAGTTGCCTGAAATCTCAGCACACACTTTTTCACCCAATCTTGATGAAACTTTCAGGTAATGATCAGTACACCAATCCCACTTGGCTCGCCAAATTTCGTTCTTGTAGGTGAAACCGTTCGTTGGCAGTAACCGGTTTCATTTTGAGGTTTCACTCTGTTTTCTCCTATAGGGATACATGTATTTGGAACTCTAAATCAACACGGTTTGTGCTAGCTCTTTGAAACTTGACACCATAAAGCAGTTTCAAGTTCTATCTCTATGGTTTGTTTGCTGTTGATGTAGCCCTAAGCAGAGACTGGCGAGAATCACTTTCATGGAAAGGGCCTGCCAAGCTTCCAAAAAACTACGAGTTGCCTGAAATCTCAGCACACACTTTTTCACCCAATCTTGGTGAAACTTTCAGGTAATGATCAGTACACCAATCCCACTTGGCTCGCCAAATTTCGTTCTTCTAGGTGAAACCGTTCGTTGGCAGTAACCGGTTTCATTTTGAGGTTTCACTCTGTTTTCTCCTATAGGGATACATGTATTTGGAACTCTAAATCAAACACGGTTTGTGCTAGCTCTTTGAAACTTGACATCATAAAGCAGTTTCAAGTTCTATCTCTATGGTTTGTTTGCTGTTGATGTAGCCCTAAGCAGAGACTGGCGAGAATCACTTTCATGGAAAGGGCCTGCCAAGCTTCCAAAAAACTACGAGTTTCATGAAATCTCAGCACACACTTTTTCACCCAATCTTGATGAAACATTCAGGTAATGATCAGTACACCAATCCCACTTGGCTCGCCAAATTTGGTTCTTCTAGGTGAAACCGTTCGTTGGCAGTAACCGGTTTCATTTTGAGGTTTCACTCTGTTTTCTCCTATAGGGATACATGTATTTGGAACTCTAAATCAAACACGGTTTGTGCTAGCTCTTTGAAACTTGACACCATAAAGCAGTTTCAAGTTCTATCTCTATGGTTTGTTTGCTGTTGATGTAGCCCTAAGCAGAGACTGGCGAGAATCACTTTCATGGAAAGGGCCTGCCAAGCTTCCAAAAAACTACGAGTTGCCTGAAATCTCAGCACACACTTTTTCACCCAATCTTGATGAAACTTTCAGGTAATGATCAGTACACCAATCCCACTTGGCTCGCCAAATTTCGTTCTTCTAGGTGAAACCGTTCGTTGGCAGTAACCGGTTTCATTTTGAGGTTTCACTCTGTTTTCTCCTATAGGGATACATGTATTTGGAACTCTAAATCAAACACGGTTTGTGCTAGCTCTTTGAAACTTGACACAATAAAGCAGTTTCAAGTTCTATCCCTATCGTTTGTTTGCAGTTGATGTAGCCCTAAGCAGAGACTGGCGAGAATCACTTTAATGGAAAGGGCCTGCCACGCTTCCAAAAAACTACGAGTTGCCTGAAATCTCAGCACACACTTTTTCACACAATCTTGATGAAACTTTCAGGTAATTATCAGTACACCAATCCCACTTGGCTGGCCAAATTTCGTTCTTATAGGTGAAACCGTTCGTTGGCAGTAACCGGTTTCATTTTAAGGTTTCACTTTGTTTTCTCCTACAGGGATACATGTATTTGGAACTCTAAATCAAACACGGTTTGTGCTAGCTCTTTGAAACTTGACACCATAAAGCAGTTTCAAGTTCTATCTCTATGGTTTGTTTGCTGTTGATGTAGCCCTAAGCAGAGACTGGCGAGAATCACTTTCATGGAAAGGGCCTGCCACGCTTCCAAAAAACTACGAGTTGCCTGAAATCTCAGCACACACTTTTTCACCCAATCTTGATGAAACTTTCAGGTAATGATCAGTACACCAATCCCACCTGGCTCGCCAAATTTCATTCTTCTAGGTGAAACCGTTCGTTGGCAGTAAACGGTTTCATTTTGAGGTTTCACTCTGTTTTCTCCTATAGGGATACATGTATTTGGAACTCTAAATCAAACACGGTTTGTGCTAGCTCTTTGAAACTTGACACCATAAAGCAGTTTCAAGTTCTATCTCTATGGTTTGTTTGCTGTTGATGTACCCCTAAGCAGAGACTGGCGAGAATCACTTTCATGGAAAGGGCCTGCCAAGCTTCCAAAAAACTACGAGTTACCTGAAATCTCAGCACACACTTTTTCAACCAATCTTGATGAAACTTTCAGGTAATGATCAGTACACCAATCCCACTTGGCTCGCCAAATTTCGTTCTTCTAGGTGAAACCGTTCGTTGGCAGTAACCGGTTTCATTTTGAGGTTTCACTCTGTTTTCTCCTATTGGGATACATGTATTTGGAACTCTAAATCAAACACGGTTTGTGCTAGCTCTTTGAAACTTGACACCATAAAGCAGTTTCAAGTTCTATCTCTATGGTTTGTTTGCTGTTGATGTAGCCCTAAGCAGAGACTGGCGAGAATCACTTTCATGGAAAGGGCCTGCCAAGCTTCCAAATAACTACGAGTTGCCTGAAATCTCAGCACAAACTTTTTCACCCAATCTTGATTAAACTTTCAGGTAATGATCAGTACACCAATCCCACTTGGCTCGCCAAATTTCGTTCTTCTAGGTGAAACCGTTCGTTGGCAGTAACCGGTTTCATTTTGAGGTTTCACTCTGTTTTCTCCTATAGGGATACATGTATTTGGAACTCTAAATCAAACACGGTTTGTGCTAGCTCTTTGAAACTTGACACCATAAAGCAGTTTCAAGTTCTATCTCTATGGTTTGTTTGCTGTTGATGTAGCCCTAAGCAGAGACTGGAGAGAATCACTTTCATGGAAAGGGCCTGCCAAGCTTCCAAAAAACTACGAGTTGCCTGAAATCTCAGCACACACTTTTTCACCCAATCTTGATGAAACTTTCAGGTAATGATCAGTACACCAATCCCACTTTCCTCGCCAAATTTCGTTCTTCTAGGTGAAACCGTTCGTTGGCAGTAACCGGTTTCATTTTGAGGTTTCACTCTGTTTTCTCCTATAGGGATACATGTATTTGGAACTCTAAATCAAACACGGTTTGTGCTAGCTCTTTGAAACTTGACACCATAAATAAGCTTCAGGTTCTATCTCTATGGTTTGTTTGCTGTTGATGTAGCCCTAAGCAGAGACTGGCGAGAATCACTTTCATGGAAAGGGCCTACCAAGCTTCCAAAAAACTACGAGTTGCCTGAAATCTCAGCACACACTTTTTCACCCAATCTTGATGAAACTTTCAGGTAATGATCAGTACACCAATCCCACTTTCCTCGCCAAATTTCGTTCTTCTAGGTGAAACCGTTCGTTGGCAGTAACCGGTTTCATTTTGAGGTTTCACTCTGTTTTCTCCTATAGGGATACATGTATTTGGAACTCTAATTCAAACACGGTTTGTGCTAGCTCTTTGAAACTTGACAACATAAAGCAGTTTCAAGTTCTATCTCTATGGTTTGTTTGCTGTTGATGTAGCCCTAAGCAGAGACTGGCGAGAATCACTTTCATGGAAAGGGCCTGCCAAGCTTCCAAAAAACTACGAGTTGCCTGAAATCTCAGCACACACTTTTTCACCCAATCTTGATGAAACTTTCAGGTAATGATCAGTACACCAATCCCACTTGGCTCGCCAAATTTCGCTCTTCTAGGTGAAACCGTTCGTTGGCAGTAACCGGTTTCATTTTGAGGTTTCACTCTGTTTTCTCCTATAGGGATACATGTATTTGGAACTCTAAATCAAACACGGTTTGTGCTAGCTCTTTGAAACTTTACACCATAAAGCAGTTTCAAGTTCTATCTCTATGGTTTGTTTGCTGTTGATGTAGCCCTAAGCAGAGACTGGCGAGAATCACTTCATGGAAAGGGCCTGCCAAGCTTCCAAAAAACTACGAGTTGCCTGAAATCTCAGCACAAACTTTTTCACCCAATCTTGATGAAACGTTCAGGTAATGATCAGTACACCCAATCCCACTTGACTCGCCAAATTTCGTTCTTCTAGGTGAAACCGTTCGTTGGCAGTAACCGGTTTCAATTTGAGGTTTCACTCTGTTTTCTCCTATAGGGATACATGTATTTGGAACTCTATATCAAACACGGTTTGTGCTAGCTCTTTGAAACTTGACACAATAAAGCAGTTTCAAGTTCTATCTCTATTGTTTGTTTGCTGTTGATGTAGCCCTAAGCAGAGACTGGCGAGAATCACTTTCATGGAAAGGGCTGCCAAGCTTCCAAAAAACTACGAGTTTCCTGAAATCTCAGCACACACTTTTTCACCCAACCTTGATGAAACTTTCAGGTAATGATCAGTACACCAATCCCACTTTCCTCGCCAAATTTCGTTCTTCTAGGTGAAACCGTTCGTTGGCAGTAACAGGTTTCATTTTGAGGTTTCACTCTGGTTTTCTCCTGAGGATACATGTATTTGGAACTCTAAATCAAACACGGTTTGTGCTAGCTCTTTGAAACTTGGCACCATAAAGCAGTTTCAAGTTCTATCTCTATGGTTTGTTTGCTGTTGATGTAGCCCTAAGCAGAGACTGGCGAGAATCACTTTCATGGAAAGGGCCTGCCAAGCTTCCAAAAAACTACGAGTTGCCTGAAATCTCAGCACACACTTTTTCACCCAATCTTGATGAAACTTTCAGGTAATGATCAGTACACCAATCCCACTTGGCTCGCCAAATTTCGTTCTTCTAGGTGAAACCGTTCGTTGGCAGTAACCGGTTTCATTTTGAGGTTTCACTCTGTTTCTCCTATAGGGATACATGTATTTGGAACTCTAAATCAAACACGGTTTGTGCTAGCTCTTTGAAACTTGACACCATAAATAAGCTTCAGGTTCTATCTCTATGGTTTGTTTGCTGTTGATGTAGCCCTAAGCAGAGACTGGCGAGAATCACTTTCATGGGAAAGGCCTACCAAGCTTCCAAAAAACTACGAGTTGCTGAAATCTCAGCACACACTTTTTCACCCAATCTTGATGAAACTTTCAGGTAATGATCAGTACACCAATCCCACTTGGCTCGCCAAATTTCGTTCTTCTAGGTGAAACCGTTCGTTGGCAGTAACCGGTTTCATTTTGAGGTTTCACTCTGTTTTCTCCTATAGGGATACATGTATTTGGAACTCTAAATCAAACACGGTTTGTGCTAGCTCTTTGAAACTTGACACCATAAATAAGCTTCAGGTTCTATCTCTATGGTTTGTTTGCTGTTGATGTAGCCCTAAGCAGAGACTGCGAGAATCACTTTCATGGAAAGGGCCTACCAAGCTTCCAAAAAACTACGAGTTGCCTGAAATCTCAGCACACACTTTTTCACCCAATCTTGATGAAACTTTCAGGTAATGATCAGTACACCAATCCCACTTTCCTCGCCAAATTTCGTTCTTCTAGGTGAAACCGTTCGTTGGCAGTAACCGGTTTCATTTTGAGGTTTCACTCTGTTTTCTCCTATAGGGATACATGTATTTGGAACTCTAAATCAACACGGTTTGTGCTAGCTCTTTGAAACTTGACACCATAAAGCAGTTTCAAGTTCTATCTCTATGGTTTGTTTGCTGTTGATGTAGCCTAAGCAGAGACTGGCGAGAATCACTTTCATGGAAAGGGCCTGCCAAGCTTCCAAAAAACTACGAGTTGCCTGAAATCTCAGCACACACTTTTTCACCCAATCTTGGTGAAACTTTCAGGTAATGATCAGTACACCAATCCCACTTGGCTCGCCAAATTTCGTTCTTCTAGGTGAAACCGTTCGTTGGCAGTAACCGGTTTCATTTTGAGGTTTCACTCTGTTTTCTCCTATAGGGATACATGTATTTGGAACTCTAAATCAAACACGGTTTGTGCTAGCTCTTGAAACTTGACATCATAAAGCAGTTTCAAGTTCTATCTCTATGGTTTGTTTGCTGTTGATGTAGCCCTAAGCAGAGACTGGCGAGAATCACTTCATGGAAAGGGCCTGCCAAGCTTCCAAAAAACTACGAGTTTCATGAAATCTCAGCACACACTTTTTCACCCATTCTTGATGAAACATTCAGGTAATGATCAGTACACCAATCCCACTTGGCTCGCCAAATTTGGTTCTTCTAGGTGAAACCGTTCGTTGGCAGTAACCGGTTTCATTTTGAGGTTTCACTCTGTTTTCTCCTATAGGGATACATGTATTTGGAACTCTAAATCAAACACGGTTTGTGCTAGCTCTTTGAAACTTGACACCATAAGCAGTTTCAAGTTCTATCTCTATGGTTTGTTTGCTGTTGATGTAGCCCTAAGCAGAGACTGGCGAGAATCACTTTCATGGAAAGGGCCTGCCAAGCTTCCAAAAAACTACGAGTTGCCTGAAATCTCAGCACACACTTTTTCACCCAATCTTGATGAAACTTTCAGGTAATGATCAGTACACCAATCCCACTTGGCTCGCCAAATTTCGTTCTTCTAGGTGAAACCGTTCGTTGGCAGTAACCGGTTTCATTTTGAGGTTTCACTCTGTTTTCTCTATAGGGATACATGTATTTGGAACTCTAAATCAAACACGGTTTGTGCTAGCTCTTTGAAACTTGACACAATAAAGCAGTTTCAAGTTCTATCCCTATCGTTTGTTTGCAGTTGATGTAGCCCTAAGCAGAGACTGGCGAGAATCACTTTAATGGAAAGGGCCTGCCACGCTTCCAAAAAACTACGAGTTGCCTGAAATCTCAGCACACACTTTTTCACACAATCTTGATGAAACTTTCAGGTAATTATCAGTACACCAATCCCACTTGGCTGGCCAAATTTCGTTCTTAGAAACCGTTCGTTGGCAGTAACCGGTTTCATTTTAAGGTTTCACTTTGTTTTCTCCTATAGGGATACATGTATTTGGAACTCTAAATCAAACACGGTTGTGCTAGCTCTTTGAAACTTGACACCATAAAGCAGTTTCAAGTTCTATCTCTATGGTTTGTTTGCTGTTGATGTAGCCCTAAGCAGAGACTGGCGAGAATCACTTTCATGGAAAGGGCCTGCCACGCTTCCAAAAAACTACGAGTTTGCCTGAAATCTCAGCACACACTTTTTCACCCAATCTTGATGAAACTTTCAGGTAATGATCAGTACACCAATCCCACCTGGCTCGCCAAATTTCATTCTTCTAGGTGAAACCGTTCGTTGGCAGTAAACGGTTTCATTTTGAGGTTTCACTCTGTTTTCTCCTATAGGGATACATGTATTTGGAACTCTAAATCAAACACGGTTTGTGCTAGCTCTTTGAAACTTGACACCATAAAGCAGTTTCAAGTTCTATCTCTATGGTTTGTTTGCTGTTGATGTACCCCTAAGCAGAGACTGGCGAGAATCACTTTCATGAAAGGGCCTGCCAAGCTTCCAAAAAACTACGAGTTACCTGAAATCTCAGCACACACTTTTCAACCAATCTTGATGAAACTTTCAGGTAATGATCAGTACACCAATCCCACTTGGCTCGCCAAATTTCGTTCTTCTAGGTGAAACCGTTCGTTGGCAGTAACCGGTTTCATTTTGAGGTTTCACTCTGTTTTCTCCTATTGGGATACATGTATTTGGAACTCTAAATCAAACACGGTTTGTGCTAGCTCTTTGAAACTTGACACCATAAAGCAGTTTCAAGTTCTATCTCTATGGTTTGTTTGCTGTTGATGTAGCCCTAAGCAGAGACTGGCGAGAATCACTTTCATGGAAAGGGCCTGCAAGCTTCCAAATAACTACGAGTTGCCTGAAATCTCAGCACAAACTTTTTCACCCAATCTTGATTAAACTTTCAGGTAATGATTCAGTACACCAATCCCACTTGGCTCGCCAAATTTCGTTCTTCTAGGTGAAACCGTTCGTTGGCAGTAACCGGTTTCATTTTGAGGTTTCACTCTGTTTTCTCCTATAGGGATACATGTATTTGGAACTCTAAATCAAACACGGTTTGTGCTAGCTCTTTGAAACTTGACACATAAA
>NW_027521912.1:0-44188 GCF_052094955.1 Ictidomys tridecemlineatus | reverse complement strand
GTTCGATGGCAGTAACCGGTTTCATTTTGAGGTTTCACTCTGTTTTTTCCTATAGGGATACATGTATTTGGAACTCTAAATCAAACAGGGTTTGTGCTAGCTCTTTTGAAACTTGACACAATAAAGCAGTTTTCAAGTTCTATCTCTATGGTTTGTTTGCTGTTGAATGTAGCCCTAAGCAGAGACTGGCGAGAATCACTTTCATGGAAAGGGCCTGCCAAGCTTCCAAAAAACTACGAGTTGCCTGAAATCTCAGCACACACTTTTTCACCCAATCTTGATGAAACTTTCAGGTAATGATCAGTACACCAATCCCACTTGGCTCGCCAAATTTCCTGCTTCTAGGTTGAACCGTTCGTTGGCAGTAACCGGTTTCATTTTGAGGGTTCACTCTGTTTTCTCCTATAGGGATACATGTATTTGGAACTCTAAATCAAACAGGGTTTGTGCTAGCTCTTTGAAACTTGACACAATAAAGCAGTTTCAAGTTCTATCTCTATGGTTTGTTTGCTGTTGATGTAGCCCTAAGCAGAGACTGGCGAGAATCACTTTCTTGGAAAGGGCCTGCAAAGCTTCCAAAAAACTACGAGTTGCCTGAAATCTCAGCACACACTTTTTCACCCAATCTTGATGAAACTTTCAGGTAATGATCAGTACAACAATCCCACTTGGCTCGCCAAATTTCCTGCTTCCAGTTTAAACCGTTCATTGGCAGTAAGCGGTTTCATTTTGAGGGTTCACTCTGTTTTCTCCTATAGGGATACATGTATTTGGAACTCTAAATCAAACACGGTTTGTGCTAGCTCGTTGAAACTTGACACAATAAAGCAGTTTCAAGTTCTATCTCTATGGTTTTTTTGCTGTTGATGTAGCCCTAAGCAGAGACTGGCGAGAATCATTTTCATGGAAAGGGACTGCCAAGCTTCCAAAAAACTACGAGTTGCCTGAAATCTCAGCACACACTTTTTCACCCAATCTTGATGAAACTTTCAGGTAATGATCAGTACACCAATCCCACTTGGCTCGCCAAATTTCGTTCTTCTAGGTTAAACCGTTCGTTGGCAGTAACCGGTTTCATTTTGAGGTTTCACTCTGTTTTCTTCTATAGGGATACATGTATTTGGAACTCTAAATCAAACACGGTTTGTGCTAGCTCTTTGAAACTTGACACAATAAAGCAGTTTCAAGTTCTATCTCTATGGTTTGTTTGCTGTTGATGTAGCCCAAAGCAGAGACTGGCGAGAATCACTTTCATGGAAAGGGCCTGCCAAGCTTCCAAAAAACTACGAGTTGCCTGAAATCTCAGCACACACTTTTTCACCCAATCTTGATGAAACTTTCAGGTAATGATCAGTACACCAATCCCACTTGGCTCGCCAAATTTCCTGCTTCTAGGTTGAACCGTTCGTTGGCAGTAACCGGTTTCATTTTGAGGGTTCACTCTGTTTTCTCCTATAGGGATACATGTATTTGGAACTCTAAATCAAACAGGGTTTGTGCTAGCTCTTTGAAACTTGACACAATAAAGCAGTTTCAAGTTCTATCTCTATGGTTTGTTTGCTGTTGATGTAGCCCTAAGCAGAGACTGGCGAGAATCACTTTCTTGGAAAGGGCCTGCAAAGCTTCCAAAAAACTACGAGTTGCCTGAAATCTCAGCACACACTTTTTCACCCAATCTTGATGAAACTTTCAGGTAATGATCAGTACAACAATCCCACTTGGCTCGCCAAATTTCCTGCTTCTAGTTTAAACCGTTCATTGGCAGTAAGCGGTTTCATTTTGAGGGTTCACTCTGTTTTCTCCTATAGGGATACATGTATTTGGAACTCTAAATCAAACACGGTTTGTGCTAGCTCGTTGAAACTTGACACAATAAAGCAGTTTCAAGTTCTATCTCTATGGTTTGTTTGCAGTTGATGTAGCCCTAAGCAGAGACTGGCGAGAATCATTTTCATGGAAAGGGACTGCCAAGCTTCCAAAAAACTACGAGTTGCCTGAAATCTCAGCACACACTTTTTCACCCAATCTTGATGAAACTTTCAGGTAATGATCAGTACACCAAACCCACTTGGCTCGCCAAATTTCGTTCTTCTAGGTAAAACCGTTTGTTGGCAGTAACCGGTTTTATTTTGAGGTTTCACTCTGTTTTCTCCTATAGGGATACATGTATTTGGAACTCTAAATCAAACACGGTTTGTGCTAGCTCTTTGAAACTTGACACAATAAAGCAGTTTCAAGGTCTATCTCTATGGTTTGTTTGCTGTTGATGTAGCCCTAAGCAGAGACTGGCGAGAATCACTTTCATGGAAAGGGCCTGCCAAGCTTCCAAAAAACTACAAGTTTCCTGAAATCTCAGCACACACTTTTTCACCCAATCTTGATGAAACTTTCAGGTAATGATCAGTACACCAATCCCACTTGGCTCGCCAAATTTCGTTCTTCTAGGTTAAACCGTTCGTTGGCAGTAACCGGTTTCATTTTGAGGTTTCACTATGTTTTCTCCTATAGGGATACATGTATTTGGAACTCTAAATCAAACACGGTTTGTGCTAGCTCTTTGAAACTTGACACAAAAAAGCAGTTTCAAGTTCTATCTCTATGGTTTGTTTGCTGTTGATGTAGCCCTAAGCAGAGACTGGCGAGAATCACTTTCATGGAAAGGGCCTGCCAAGCTTCCAAAAAACTACGAGTTGCCTGAAATCTCAGCACACACTTTTTCACCCAATCTTGATGATACTTTCAGGTAATGATCAGTACACCAATCCCACTTGGCTCGCCAAATTTCGTTCTTCTAGGTTAAACCGTTCGTTGTCAGTAACCGGTTTCATTTTGAGGTTTCACTCTGTTTTCTCCTATAGGGATACATGTATTTGGAACTCTAAATCAAACAGGGTTTGTGCTAGCTCTTTGAAACTTGACACAATAAAGCAGTTTCAAGTTCTATCTCTATGGTTTGTTTGCTGTTGATGTAGCCCTAAGCAGAGACTGGCGAGAATCACTTTCATGGAAAGGGCCTGCCAAGCTTCCAAAAAACTACGAGTTGCCTGAAATCTCAGCACACACTTTTTCACCCAATCTTGATGATACTTTCAGGTAATGATCAGTACACCAATCCCACTTGGCTCGCCAAATTTCGTTCTTCTAGGTTAAACCGTTCGTTGGCAGTAAGCGGTTTCATTTTGAGGTGTCACTCTGTTTTCTCCTATAGGGATACATTTATTTGGAACTCTAAATCAAACACGGTTTGTGCTAGCTCTTTGAAACTTGAAACAATAAAGCAGTTTAAAGTTCTATCTCTATGGTTTGTTTGCTGTTGATGTAGCCCTAAGCAGACACTGGCGAGAATTACTTTCATGGAAAGGGCCTGCCAAGCTTCCAAAAAACTACGAGTTGCCTGAAATCTCAGCACACACTTTTTCACCCAATCTTGATGAAATTTTCAGGTAATGATCAGTACACCAATCCCACTTGGCTCGCCAAATTTCGTTCTTCTAGGTTAAACCGTTCGTTGGCAGTAACCGGTTTCATTTTGAGGTTTCACTCTGTTTTCTCCTATAGGGATACATGTATTTGGAACTCTAAATCAAACACGGTTTTTGCTAGCTCTTTGAAACTTGACACAATAAAGCAGTTTCAAGTTCTATCTCTATGGTTTGTTTGCTGTTGATGTAGCCCTAAGCAGAGACTGCTGACAATCAATTTCATGGAAAGGGCCTGCCAAGCTTCCAAAAAACTACGAGTTGCCTGAAATCTCAGCACACACTTTTTCACCCAATCTTGATGAAACTTTCAGGTAATGATCAGTACACGAATCCCACTTGGCTCGCCAAATTTCGTTCTTCTAGGTTAAACCGTTCGTTGTCAGTAACCGGTTTCATTTTGAGGTTTCACTCTGTTTTCTCCTATAGGGATACATGTATTTGGAACTCTAAATCAACACGGTTTGTGCTAGCTCTTTGAAACTGGACACAATAAAGCAGTTTCAAATTCTATCTCTATGGTTTGTTTGCTGTTGATGTAGCCCTAAGCAGAGACTGGCGAGAATCACTTTCATGGAAAGGGCCTGCCAAGCTTCCAAAAAACTACGAGTTGCCTGAAATCTCAGCACACACTTTTTCACCCAATCTTGATGAAACTTGAAGGTAATGATCAGTACACCAATCCCACTTGGCTCGCCAAATTTCGTTCTTCTAGGTTAAACCGTTTGTTGGCAGTAAGCGGTTTCCATTTTGAGGTTTCACCTCTGTTTTTTTCCTTATAGGGATACATGTATTTGGAACTCTAAATCAAACAGGGTTTGTGCTAGCTCTTTGAAACTTGACACAATAAAGCAGTTTCAAGTTCTATCTCTATGGTTTGTTGCTGTTGATGTAGCCCTAAGCAGACACTGGCGAGAATCACTTTCATGGAAAGGGCCTGCAAAGCTTCCAAAAAACTACGAGTTGCCTGAAATCTCAGCACACACTTTTTCACCCAATCTTGATGAAACTTTCAGGTAATGATCAGTACACCAATCCCACTTGGCTCGCCAAATTTCCTGCTTCTAGTTTAAACCGTTCGTTGGCAGTAACCGGTTTCATTTTGAGGTTCACTCTCTTTTCTCTATAGGGATACATGTATTTGGAACTCTAAATCAAACACGGTTTGTGCTAGCTCTTTGAAACTTGACACAATAAAGCAGTTTCAAGTTCTATCTCTATGGTTTGTTTGCTGTTGATGTAGCCCTAAGCAGAGACTGGCGAGAATCATTTTCATGGAAAGGGCCTGCCAAGCTTCCAAAAAACTACGAGTTGCCTGAAATCTCAGCACACACTTTTTCACCCAATCTTGATGAAACTTTCAGGTAATGATCAGTACACCAATCCCCACTTGGCTCGCCAAATTTCGTTCTTCTAGGTTAAACCGTTCGTTGGCAGTAACCGGTTTCATTTTAGGTTTCACTCTGTTTCTCCTATAGGGATACATGTATTTGGAACTCAAAATCAACACGGTTTGTGCTAGCTCTTTGAAACTTGACACAATAAAGCAGTTTCAAGTTCTATCTCTATGGTTTTGTTTGCTGTTGATGTAGCCCTAAGGCAGACACTGGCGAGAATCACTTTCATGGAAAGGGCCTGCCAAGCTTCCAAAAAACGACGAGTTGCCTGAAATCTCAACACACACTTTTTCACCCAATCTTGATGAAACTTTCAGGTAATGATCAGTACACCAATCCCACTTGGCTCGCCAAATTTCGTTCTTCTAGGTTAAACCGTTCGTTGGCAGTAACCGGTTTCATTTTGAGGTTTCACTCTGTTTTCTCTTATAGGGATACATGTATTTGGAACTCTAAATCAAACACGGTTTGTGCTAGCTCTTTGAAACTTGACACAATAAAGCAGTTTCAAGTTCTATCTCTATGGTTTGTTTGCTGTTGATGTAGCCCTAAGCAGAGACTGGCGAGAATCACTTTCATGGAAAGGGCCTGCCAAGCTTCCAAAAAACTACGAGTTGCCTGAAATCTCAGCACACAGTTTTTCACCCAATCTTGATGAAACTTTCAGGTAATGATCAGTACACCAATCCCACTTGGCTCGCCAAATTTCGTTCTTCTAGGTTAAACCGTTCGTTGTCAGTAACCGGTTTCATTTTGAGGTTTCACTCTGTTTTCTCCTATAGGGATACATGTATTTGGAACTCTAAATCAACACGGTTTGTGCTAGCTCTTTGAAACTTGACACAATAAAGCAGTTTCAAATTCTATCTCTATGGTTTGTTTGCTGTTGATGTAGCCCTAAGCAGAGACTGGCGAGAATCACTTTCATGGAAAGGGCCTGCCAAGCTTCCAAAAAACTACGAGTTGCCTGAAATCTCAGCACACACTTTTTCACCCAATCTTGATGAAACTTGAAGGTAATGATCAGTACACCAATCCCACTTGGCTCGCCAAATTTTGTTCTTCTATGTTAAACCGTTCAGTGGCAGTAACCGGTTTCATTTTGAGGTTTCACTCTGTTTTCTTCTATAGGGATACATGTATTTGGAACTCTAAATCAAACACGGTTTGTGCTAGCTCTTTGAAACTTGAAACAATAAAGCAGTTTCAAGTTCTATCTCTATGGTTTGTTTGCTGTTGATGTAGCCCTAAGCAGAGACTGGCGACAATCACTTTCATGGAAAGGGCCTGCCAAGCTTCCAAAAAACTACGAGTTGCCTGAAATCTCAGCACACACTTTTTCACCCAATCTTGATGAAACTTGAAGGTAATGATCAGTACACCAATCCCACTTGGCTCGCCAAATTTCGTTCTTCTAGGTTAAACCGTTCGTTGGCAGTAAGCGGTTTCATTTTGAGGTTTCACTCTGTTTTCTCCTATAGGGATACATGTATTTGGAACTCTAAATCAAACACGGTTTTTGCTAGCTCTTTGAAAATTGACACAATAAAGCAGTTTCAATTTCTATCTCTATGGTTTGTTTGCTGTTGATGTAGCCCTAAGCAGAGACTGGCGAGAATCACTTTCATGGAAAGAACCTGCCTAGCTTCCAAAAAACTACGAGTTGCCTGAAATCTCAGCCCACACTTTTTCACCCAATCTTGATGAACCTTTCAGGTAATGATCAGTACACCAATCCCACTTGGCTCGCCAAATTTTGTTCTTCTAGGTTAAACCGTTCGTTGGCAGTAACCGGTTTCATTTTGAGGTTTCACTCTGTTTTTTCCTATAGGGATACATGTATTTGGAACTCTAAATCAAACAGGGTTTGTGCTAGCTCTTTGAAACTTGACACAATAAAGCAGTTTCAAGTTCTATCTCTATGGTTTGTTTGCTGTTGATGTAGCCCTAAGCAGACACTGGCGAGAATCACTTTCATGGAAAGGGCCTGCAAAGCTTCCAAAAAACTACGAGTTGCCTGAAATCTCAGCACACACTTTTTCACCCAATCTTGATGAAACTTTCAGGTAATGATCAGTACACCAATCCCACTTGGCTCGCCAAATTTCCTGCTTCTAGTTTAAACCGTTCGTTGGCAGTAACCGGTTTCATTTTGAGGGTTCACTCTCTTTTCTCCTATAGGGATACATGTATTTGGAACTCTAAATCAAACACGGTTTGTGCTAGCTCTTTGAAACTTGACACAATAAAGCAGTTTCAAGTTCTATCTCTATGGTTTGTTTGCTGTTGATGTAGCCCTAAGCAGAGACTGGCGAGAATCATTTTCATGGAAAGGGCCTGCCAAGCTTCCAAAAAACTACGAGTTGCCTGAAATCTCAGCACACACTTTTTCACCCAATCTTGATGAAACTTTCAGGTAATGATCAGTACACCAATCCCACTTGGCTCGCCAAATGTCGTTCTTCTAGGTTAAACCGTTCGTTGGCAGTAACCTGTTTCATTTTGAGGTTTCACTCTGTTTTCTCCTATAGGGATACATGTATTTGGAACTCAAAATCAAACACGGTTTGTGCTAGCTCTTTGAAACTTGACACAATAAAGCAGTTTCAAGTTCTATCTCTATGGTTTGTTTGCTGTTGATGTAGCCCTAAGCAGAGACTGGCGAGAATCACTTTCATGGAAAGGGCCTGTGGAGCTTCCAAAAAACTACGAGTTGCCTGAAATCTCAGCACACACTTTTTCACCCAATCTTGATGAAACTATCAGGTAATGATCAGTACACCAATCCCACTTGGCTCGCCAAATTTCGTTCTTCTAGGTTAAACCGTTCGTTGGCAGTAACCGGTTTCATTTTGAGGTTTCACTCTGTTTTCTCCTATAGGGATACATGTATTTGGAACTCTAAATCAAACACGGTTTTTGCTAGCTCTTTGAAACTTGACACAATAAAGCAGTTTCAAGTTCTATCTCTATGGTTTGTTTGCTGTTGATGTAGCCCTAAGCAGAGACTGGCGAGAATCACTTTCATGGAAAGGGCCTGCCAAGCTTCCAAAAACCTACGAGTTGCCTGAAATCTCAACACACACTTTTTCACCCAATCTTGATGAAACTTTCAGGTAATGATCAGCACACCAATCCCACTTGGCTCGCCAAATTTCGTTCTTCTAAGTTAAACCGTTCGTTGGCAGTAACTGGTTTCATTTTGAGGTTTCACTCTGTTTTCTCCTATAGGGATACATGTATTTGGAACTCTAAATCAAACACGGTTTGTGCTAGCTCTTTGAAACTTGACACAATAAAGCAGTTTCAAGTTCTATCTCTATGGTTTGTTTGCTGTTCATGTAGCCTGAAGCAGAGACTGGCGAGAATCACTTTCATGGAAAGGGCCCTGCCAAGCTTCCAAAAAACTACGAGTTGCCTGAAATCTCAGCACACACTTTTTCACCCAATCTTGATGAAACTTGCAGGTAATGATCAGTACACCAATCCCACTTGGCTCGCCAAATTTCGTTCTTCTAGGTTAAACCGTTCATTGGCAGTAACCGGTTTCATTTTGAGGTTTCACTCTCTTTTCTCCTATAGGGATACATGTATTTGGAACTCTAAATCAAACACGGTTTGTGCTTGCTCTTTGAAACTTGACACAATAAAGCAGTTTCATGTTCTTTCTCTATGGTTTGTTTGCTGTTGATGTAGCCCTAAGCAGAGACTGGCGAGAATCACGTTCATGGAAAGGGCCTGTGGAGCTTCCAAAAAACTACGAGTTGCCTGAAATCTCAGCACACACTTTTTCACCCAATCTTGATGAAACTTTCAGGTAATGATCAGTACATCAATCCCACTTGGCTCACCAAATTTCGTTCTTCTAGGTTAAACCGTTCGTTGGCAGTAACCGGTTTCATTTTGAGGTTTCACTCTGTTTTCTCCTATAGGGATACGTGTATTTGGAACTCTAAATCAAACACGGTTTGTGCTAGCTCTTTGAAACTTGACACAATAAAGCAGTTTCAAGTTCTATATCTATGGTTTGTTTGCTGTTGATGTAGGCCTAAGGAGAGACTGGCGAGAATCACTTTCATGGAAAGGGCCTGCCAAGCTTCCAAAAACCTACGAGTTGCCTGAAATCTCAACACACACTTTTTCACCCAATCTTGATGAAACTTTCAGTAATGATCAGCACACCAATCCCACTTGGCTCGCCAAATTTTGTTCTTCTAAGTTAAACCGTTCGTTGGCAGTAACCGTTTTCATTTTGAGGTTTCACTCTGTTTTCTCCTATAGGGATACATGTATTTGGAACTCTAAATCAAACACGGTTTGTGCTAGCTCTTTGAAACTTGACACAATAAAGCAGTTTCAAGTTCTATCTCTATGGTTTGTTTGCTGTTGATGTAGCCCTAAGCAGAGACTGGCGAGAATCACTTTCATGGAAAGGGCCTGCCAAGCTTCCAAAAAACTACGAGTTGCCTGAAATCTCAGCACACACTTTTTCACCCAATCTTGATGAAACTTTCAGGTAATGATCAGTACACCAATCCCACTTGGCTCACCAAATTTCGTTCTTCTAGGTTAAACCGTTCGTTGGCAGTAACCGGTTTCATTTTGAGGTTTCACTCTCTTTTCTCCTATAGGGATACATGTATTTGGAACTCTAAATCAAACACGGTTTGTGCTTGCTCTTTGAAACTTGACACAATAAAGAAGTTTCAAGTTCTATCTCTATGGTTTGTTTGGTGTTGATGTAGCCTTAAGCAGAGACTGGCGAGAATCACTTTCATGGAAAGGGCCTGCCAAGCTTCCAAAAAACTACGAGTTGCCTGAAATTTCAGCACACACTTTTCACCCAATCTTGATGAAACTTTCAGGTAATGATCACTACACCAATCCCACTTGGCTCGCCAAATTTCGTTCTTCTAGGTTAAATCGTTCGTTGGCAGTAACCGGTTTCATTTTGAGGTTTCACTCTGTTTTCTCCTATAGGGATACCTGTATTTGGAACTCTAAATCAAACACGGCTTGTGCTAGCTCTTTGAAACTTGACACAATAAAGCAGTTTCAAGTTCTATCTCTATGGTTTGTTTGCTGTTGATGTAGACCTAAGCAGAGACTGGCGAGAATCACTTTCATGGAAAGGGCCTGCCAAGCTTCCAAAAAACTACGAGTTGCCTGAAATCTCAGCACACACTTTTTCACCCAATCTTGATGAAACTTTCAGGTAATGATCAGTACACCAATCCCAATTGGCTCGCAAAATTTCCTGCTTCTAGGTTAAACCGTTCGTTGGCAGTAACCGGTTTCATTTTGAGGTTTCACTCTGTTTTCTCCTATAGGGTTACCTGTATTTGGAACTCTAAATCAAACACGGTTTGTGCTAGCTCTTTGAAACTTGACACAATAAAGCAGTTTCAAGTTCTATCTCTATGGTTTGTTTGCTGTTGATGTAGCCCTAAGCAGAGACTGGCGAGAATCACTTTCATGGAAAGGGCCTGCCAAGCTTCCAAAAAACTACGAGTTGCCTGAAATCTCAGCACACACTTTTTCACCCAATCTTGATGAAACTTTCAGGTAATGATCAGTACACCAATCCCACTTGGCTCGCCAAATTTCGTTCTTCTAGGTTAAACCTTTCATTGGCAGTAACCGGTTTCATTTTGAGGTTTCACTCTGTTTTCTCCTATAGGGATACATGTATTTGGAACTCTAAATCAAACACGGTTTGTGCTAGCTCTTTGAAACTTGACACAATAAAGCAGTTTCAAGTTCTATCTCTATGGTTTGTTTGCTGTTGATGTAGCCCTAAGCAGAGACTGGCGAGAATCACTTTCATGGAAAGGGCCTGCCAAGCTTCCAAAAAACTACGAGTTGCCTGAAATCTCAGCACACACTTTTTCACCCAATCTTGATGAAACTTTCAGGTAATGATCAGTACACCAATCCCACTTGGCTCGCCAAATTTTGTTCTTCTAGGTTAAACCGTTCGTTGGCAGTAACCGGTTTCATTTTGAGGTTTCACTCTGTTTTTTCCTATAGGGATACATGTATTTGGAACTCTAAATCAAACAGGGTTTGTGCTAGCTCTTTGAAACTTGACACAATAAAGCAGTTTCAAGTTCTATCTCTATGGTTTGTTTGCTGTTGATGTAGCCCTAAGCAGACACTGGCGAGAATCACTTTCATGGAAAGGGCCTGCAAAGCTTCCAAAAAACTACGAGTTGCCTGAAATCTCAGCACACACTTTTTCACCCAATCTTGATGAAACTTTCAGGTAATGATCAGTACACCAATCCCACTTGGCTCGCCAAATTTCCTGCTTCTAGTTTAAACCGTTCGTTGGCAGTAACCGGTTTCATTTTGAGGGTTCACTCTCTTTTCTCCTATAGGGATACATGTATTTGGAACTCTAAATCAAACACGGTTTGTGCTAGCTCTTTGAAACTTGACACAATAAAGCAGTTTCAAGTTCTATCTCTATGGTTTGTTTGCTGTTGATGTAGCCCTAAGCAGAGACTGGCGAGAATCATTTTCATGGAAAGGGCCTGCCAAGCTTCCAAAAAACTACGAGTTGCCTGAAATCTCAGCACACACTTTTTCACCCAATCTTGATGAAACTTTCAGGTAATGATCAGTACACCAATCCCACTTGGCTCGCCAAATGTCGTTCTTCTAGGTTAAACCGTTCGTTGGCAGTAACCGGTTTCATTTTGAGGTTTCACTCTGTTTTCTCCTATAGGGATACATGTATTTGGAACTCAAAATCAAACACGGTTTGTGCTAGCTCTTTGAAACTTGACACAATAAAGCAGTTTCAAGTTCTATCTCTATGGTTTGTTTGCTGTTGATGTAGCCCTAAGCAGAGACTGGCGAGAATCACTTTCATGGAAAGGGCCTGTGGAGCTTCCAAAAAACTACGAGTTGCCTGAAATCTCAGCACACACTTTTTCACCCAATCTTGATGAAACTATCAGGTAATGATCAGTACACCAATCCCACTTGGCTCGCCAAATTTCGTTCTTCTAGGTTAAACCGTTCGTTGGCAGTAACCGGTTTCATTTTGAGGTTTCACTCTGTTTTCTCCTATAGGGATACATGTATTTGGAACTCTAAATCAAACACGGTTTTTGCTAGCTCTTTGAAACTTGACACAATAAAGCAGTTTCAAGTTCTATCTCTATGGTTTGTTTGCTGTTGATGTAGCCCTAAGCAGAGATTGGCGAGAATCACTTTCATGGAAAGGGCCTGCCAAGCTTCCAAAAACCTACGAGTTGCCTGAAATCTCAACACACACTTTTTCACCCAATCTTGATGAAACTTTCAGTAATGATCAGCACACCAATCCCACTTGGCTCGCCAAATTTTGTTCTTCTAAGTTAAACCGTTCGTTGGCAGTAACCGTTTTCATTTTGAGGTTTCACTCTGTTTTCTCCTATAGGGATACATGTATTTGGAACTCTAAATCAAACACGGTTTGTGCTAGCTCTTTGAAACTTGACACAATAAAGCAGTTTCAAGTTCTATCTCTATGGTTTGTTTGCTGTTGATGTAGCCCTAAGCAGAGACTGGCGAGAATCACTTTCATGGAAAGGGCCTGCCAAGCTTCCAAAAAACTACGAGTTGCCTGAAATCTCAGCACACACTTTTTCACCCAATCTTGATGAAACTTTCAGGTAATGATCAGTACACCAATCCCACTTGGCTCACCAAATTTCGTTCTTCTAGGTTAAACCGTTCGTTGGCAGTAACCGGTTTCATTTTGAGGTTTCACTCTCTTTTCTCCTATAGGGATACATGTATTTGGAACTCTAAATCAAACACGGTTTGTGCTTGCTCTTTGAAACTTGACACAATAAAGAAGTTTCAAGTTCTATCTCTATGGTTTGTTTGGTGTTGATGTAGCCTTAAGCAGAGACTGGCGAGAATCACTTTCATGGAAAGGGCCTGCCAAGCTTCCAAAAAACTACGAGTTGCCTGAAATTTCAGCACACACTTTTCACCCAATCTTGATGAAACTTTCAGGTAATGATCACTACACCAATCCCACTTGGCTCGCCAAATTTCGTTCTTCTAGGTTAAATCGTTCGTTGGCAGTAACCGGTTTCATTTTGAGGTTTCACTCTGTTTTCTCCTATAGGGATACCTGTATTTGGAACTCTAAATCAAACACGGCTTGTGCTAGCTCTTTGAAACTTGACACAATAAAGCAGTTTCAAGTTCTATCTCTATGGTTTGTTTGCTGTTGATGTAGACCTAAGCAGAGACTGGCGAGAATCACTTTCATGGAAAGGGCCTGCCAAGCTTCCAAAAAACTACGAGTTGCCTGAAATCTCAGCACACACTTTTTCACCCAATCTTGATGAAACTTTCTGGTAATGATCAGTACACCAATCCCAATTGGCTCGCAAAATTTCCTGCTTCTAGGTTAAACCGTTCGTTGGCAGTAACCGGTTTCATTTTGAGGTTTCACTCTGTTTTCTCCTATAGGGTTACCTGTATTTGGAACTCTAAATCAAACACGGTTTGTGCTAGCTCTTTGAAACTTGACACAATAAAGCAGTTTCAAGTTCTATCTCTATGGTTTGTTTGCTGTTGATGTAGCCCTAAGCAGAGACTGGCGAGAATCACTTTCATGGAAAGGGCCTGCCAAGCTTCCGAAAAACTACGAGTTGCCTGAAATCTCAGCACACACTTTTTCACCCAATCTTGATGAAACTTTCAGGTAATGATCAGTACACCAATCCCACTTGGCTCGCCAAATTTCGTTCTTCTAGGTTAAACCTTTCATTGGCAGTAACCGGTTTCATTTTGAGGTTTCACTCTGTTTTCTCCTATAGGGATACATGTATTTGGAACTCTAAATCAAACACGGTTTGTGCTAGCTCTTTGAAACTTGACACAATAAAGCAGTTTCAAGTTCTATCTCTATGGTTTGTTTGCTGTTGATGTAGCCCTAAGCAGAGACTGGCGAGAATCACTTTCATGGAAAGGGCCTGCCAAGCTTCCAAAAAACTACGAGTTGCCTGAAATCTCAGCACACACTTTTTCACCCAATCTTGATGAAACTTTCAGGTAATGATCAGTACACCAATCCCACTTGGCTCGCCAAATTTCGTTTTTCTAGGTTAAACCGTTCGTTGGCAGTAAACGGTTTCATTTTGAGGTTTCACTCTGTTTTCTCCTATAGGGATACATGTATTTGGAACTCTAAATCAAACACGGTTTGTGCTAGCTCTTTGAAACTTGACAAAATAAAGCAGTTTCAAGTTCTATCTCTATGGTTTGTTTGCTGTTGATGTAGCCCTAAGCAGAGACTGGCGAGAATCACTTTCATGGAAAGGGCCTGCCAAGCTTCCAAAAAACTACGAGTTGCCTGAAATCTCAGCACACACTTTTTCACCCAATCTTGATGAAAGTTTCAGGTAATGATCAGTACACCAATCCCACTTGGCTCGCCAAATTTCCTGCTTCTAGTTTAAACCGTTCGTTGGCAGTAACCGGTTTCATTTTGAGGGTTCACTCTGTTTTGTCCTATAGGGATACATGTATTTGGAACTCTAAATCAAACACGGTTTGTGCTAGCTCTTTGAAACTTGACACAATAAAGCAGTTTCAAGTTCTATCTCTATGGTTTGTTTGCTGTTGATGTAGCCCTAAGCAGAGACTGGCGAGAATCATTTTCATGGAAAGGGCCTGCCAAGCTTCCAAAAAACTACAAGTTGCCTGAAATCTCAGCACACACTTTTTCACCCAATCTTTTTGAAACTTTCAGGTAATGATCAGTACACCAATCCCACTTGGCTCGCCAAATTTCGTTCTTCTAGGTTAAACCTTTCATTGGCAGTAACCGGTTTCATTTTGAGGTTTCACTCTGTTTTCTCCTATAGGGATACATGTATTTGGAACTCTAAATCAAACACGGTTTGTGCTAGCTCTTTGAAACTTGACACAATAAAGTAGTTTCAAGTTCTATCTCTATGGTTTGTTTGCTGTTGATGTAGCCCTAAGCAGAGACTGGCGAGAATCACTTTCATGGAAAGGGCCTGCCAAGCTTCCAAAAAACTACGAGTTGCCTGAAATCTCAGCACACACTTTTTCACCCAATCTTGATGATACTTTCAGGTAATGATCAGTACACCAATCCCACTTGGCTCGCCAAATTTCGTTTTTCTAGGTTAAACCGTTCGTTGGCAGTAACCGGTTTCATTTTTAGGTTTCACTCTGTTTTCTCCTATAGGGATACATGTATTTGGAACTCTAAATCAAACACGGTTTGTTCTAGCTCTTTGAAACTTGACACAATAAAGCAGTTTCAAGTTCTATCTCTATGGTTTATTTGCTGTTGATGTAGCCCTAAGCAGAGACTGGCGAGAATCAGTTTCATGGAAAGGGCCTGCAAAGCTTCCAAAAAACTACTAGTTGCCTCAAATCTCAACACACACTTTTTCACCCAATCTTGATGAAACTTTCAGGTAATGATCAGTACACCAATCCCACTTGGCTCGAAAAATTTCGTTCTTCTAGGTTAAACCGTTCGTTGGCAGTAACCGGTTTCATTTTGAGGTTTCACTCTGTTTTCTCCTATAGGGTTACATGTATTTGGAACTCTAAATCAAACACGGTTTGTGCTAGCTCTTTGAAACTTGACACAATAAAGCAGTTTCAAGTTCTATCTCTATGGTTTGTTTGCTGTTGATGTAGCCCTAAGCAGAGACTGGCGAGAATCACTTTCATGGAAAGGGCCTGCCAAGCTTCCAAAAAATTACGAGTTGCCTGAAATCTCAACACACACTTTTTCACCCAATCTTGATGAAACTTTCAGGTTATGATCAGTACACCAATCCCACTTGTCTCGCCAAATTTCGTTCTTCTAGGTTAAACCGTTCGTTGGCAGTAACCGGTTTCATTTTGAGGTTTCACTCTGTTTTCTCCTATGGGGATACATGTATTTGGAACTCTATATCAAACACGGTTCGTGCTAGCTCTTTGAAACTTGACACAATAAGCACTTTCAAGGTCTATCTCTATGGTTTGTTTGCTGTTGATGTAGCCCTAAGCAGAGACTGGCGAGAATCACTTACATAGAAAGGGCCTGTCAAGCTTCCATAAAACTAAGAGTTGCCTTAAATCTCAGCACACACTTTTTCACCCAATCTTGATGAAACTGTCAGGTAATGATCAGTACACCAATACCACTTGGCTTGCCAAATTTTGTTCTTCTAGGTTAAACCGTTCGTTTCCAGTAACCGCTTTCATTTTGAGGTTTCACTCTGTTTTCTCCTATAGGGATACATGTATTTGGAACTCTAAATCAAACTCGGTTTGTGCTAGCTCTTTGAAACTTGACACAATAAAGCAGTTTCAAGTTCTATCTCTGTGGTTTGTTTGCTGTTAATATAGCCCTAAGCAGAGACTGGTGAGAATCACTTTCATGGAAAGGGCCTGCCAAGTTTCCAAAAAACTACGAGTTGCCTGAAATCTCAGCACACACTTTTTCACCCAATCTTGATGAAACTTTCAGGTAATGATCAGTACACCAATCCCACTTGGCTTGCCAAATTTCGTTCTTCTAGGTTAAACCGTTCGTTGGCAGTAACCGGTTTCATTTTGAGGTTTCACTCTGTTTTCTCCTATAGGGATACATGTATTTGGAACTCTAAATCAAACACGGTTTGTGCTAGCTCATTGAACCTTGACACAATAAAGCAGTTTCAAGTTCTATCTCTATGGTTTGTTTGCTGTTGATGTAGCCCTAAGCAGAGACTGGCGAGAAGCACTTTCATGGAAAGGGCCTGCCAAGCTTCCAAAAAACTACGAGTAGCCTGAAATCTCAGCACACACTTTTTCACCCAATCTTGATGAAACTTTCAGGTAATGATCAGTACACCAATCCCACTTGGCTCGCCAAATTTCGTTCTTCTAGGTTAAACTGTTCGTTGGCAGTAACCGTTTTCATTTTGAGGTTTCACTCTGTTTTCTCCTATAGGGATACATGTATTTGGAACTCTAAATCAAACACGGTTTGTGCTAGCTCTTTGAAACTTGACACAATAAAGCAGTTTCAATTTCTATCTCTATGGTTTGTTTGCTGTTGATATAGCCCTAAGCAGAGACTGGCGAGAATACCTTTCATGGAAAAAGCCTTCCAAGCTTCCAAAAAACTACGAGTTGCCTGAAATCTCAGCACACACTTTTTCACCCAATCTTGATGAAACTTTCAGGTAATGATCAGTACACCAATCCCACTTTGCTTGCCAAATTTCGTTCTTCTAGGTTAAACCGTTCGTTGGCAGTAACCGGTTGCATTTTGAGGTTTCACTCTGTTTTCTCCTATAGGGATACATGTATTTGGAACTCTAAATCAAACACGGTTTGTGCTAGCTCTTTGAAACCTGACACAATAAAGCAGTTTCAAGTTCTATCTCTATGGTTTGTTTGCTTTTGATGTAGCCCTAAGCAGAGACTGGCGAGAATCACTTTCATGGAAAGGGCCTGCCAAGCTTCCAAAAAACTACGAGTTGCCTGAAATCTCAGCACACACTTTTTCACCCAATCTTGATGAAACTTTCAGGTAATGATCAGTACACCAATCCCACTTGGCTCGCCAAATTTCGTTCTTCTAGGTTAAACCGTTCGTTGGCAGTAACTGGTTTCATTTTGAGGTTTCACTCTGTTTTCTCCTATAGGGATACATGTATTTGGAACTCTAAATCAAACACGGTTTGTGCTAGCTCTTTGAAACTTGACACAATAAAGCAGTTTCAAGTTCTGTCTCTATGGTTTGTTTGCTGTTGATGTAGCCCTAAGCAGAGACTGGCGAGAATCACTTTCATGGAAAGGGCCTGCCAAGCTTCCATAAACTACGAGTGGCCTCAAATCTCAGGAAGACTTTTTCACCCAATCTTGATGATACTTTCAGGTAATGATCAGTACACCAATACCACTTGGCTCGCCAAATTTTGTTCTTCTAGGTTAAACCGTTCGTTGGCAATAACCGGTTTCATTTTGAGGTTTCACTCCGTTTTCTCCTATAGGGATACATGTATTTGGAACTCTAAATCAAACACGGTTTGTGCTAGCTCTTTGAAACTTGACACGATAAAGCAGTTTCAAGTTCTATCTCTATGGTTTGTTTGCTGTTGATGTAGCCCTAAGCAGAGACTGGCGAGAATCACTTTCATGGAAAGGGCCTGCCAAGCTTCCAAAAAACTACGAGTTGCCTGAAATCTCAGCACACACTTTTTCACCCAATCTTGATGAAACTTTCAGGTAATGATCAGGACACCAATCCCACTTGGCTCGCCAAATTTCGTTCTTCTATGTTAAACAGTTCGTTGGCAGTAACCGGTTTCATTTTGAGGTTTCACTCTGCTTTCTCCTATAGGGATACATGTATTTGGAACTCAAAATCAAACACGGTTTGTGCTAGCTCTTTGAAACTTGACACAATAAAGCAGTTTCAAGTTCTATCTCTATGGTTTGTTTGCTGTTGATGTAGCCCTAAGCAGAGACTGGCGAGAATCACTTTCATGGAAAGGGCCTGCCAAGTTTCCAAAAAACTACGAGTTTCCTGAAATCTCAGCACACACTTTTTCACCCAATCTTGATGAAACTTTCAGGTAATGATCAGTATACCAATCCCACTTGGCTCGCCAAATTTCGTTCTTCTAGGTTAAACCGTTCGTTGGCAGTAACCGGTTTTATTTTGAGGTTTCACTCTGTTTTCTCCTATAGGGATACATGTATTTGGAACTCTAAATCAAACACGGTTTGTGCTAGCTCTTTGAAACTTGACACAATAAAGCAGTTTCAAGTTCTATCTCTATGGTTTGTTTGCTGTTGATGTAGCCCTAAGTAGAGACTTGCGAGAATCACTTTCATGGATAGGGCCTGCCAAGCTTCCAAAAAAATACGAGTTGCCTGAAATCTCAGCAAACACTTTTTCACCCAATCTTGATGAATCTTTCAGGTAATGATCAGTACACCAATCCCACTTGGTGCGCCAAATTTCGTTCTTCTAGGTTAAACCGTTCGTTGGCAGTAACCGGTTTCATTTTGAGGTTTCACTCTGTTTTCTCCTATAGGGATACATGTATTTGAAACTCTAAATCAAACACGGTTTGTGCTAGCTCTTTGAAACTTGACACAATAAAGGAGTTTCAATTTCTATCTCTATGGTTTGTTTGCTGTTGATGTAGCCCTAAGCAGAGACTGGCGAGAATCTCTTACATGGAAAGGGCCTGCCAAGCTTCCAGAAAACTACGAGTTGCCTGAAATCTCAGCACACACTTTTTCACCCAATCTTGATGAAACTTTCAGGTAATGATCAGTACACCAATCCCACTTGGCTCGCCAAATTTCGTTCTTCTAGATTAAACCGTTAGTTGGCACTAACCGGTTTCATTTTGAGGTTTCACTCTGTTTTCTCCTATAGGGATACATGTATTTGGAACTCTAAATCAAACACGGTTTGTGCTAGCTCTTTGAAACTTGACACAATAAAGCAGTTTCAAGTTCTATCTCTATGGTTTGTTTGCTGTTGATGTAGCCCTAAGCAGAGACTGGCGAGAATCACTTTCATGGAAAGGGCCTGCCAAGCTTCCAAAAAACGACGAGTTGCCTGAAATCTCAGCACACACTTTTTCACCCAATCTTGATGAAACTTTCAGGTAATGATCAGTACACCAATACCACTTGGCTCGCCAAATTTTTTTCTTCTAGGTTAAACCGTTCGTTGGCAGTAACCGGTTTCATTTTGAGGTTTCACTCTGTTTTCTCTTATAGGGATACATGTATTTGGAACTCTAAATCAAACACGGTTTGTGATAGCTCTTTGAAACTTGACACAATAAAGCAGTTTCAAGTTCTGTCTCTATGGTTTGTTTGCTGTTGATGTAGCCCTAAGCAGAGACTGGCGAGAATCACTTTCATGGAAAGGGCCTGCCAAGCTTCCAAAAAACTACGAGTTGCCTGAAATCTCAGCACACACTTTTTCACCCAATCTTGATGAGACTTTCAGGTAATGATCAGTACACCAATCCCACTTGGCTCGCCAAATTTCGTTCTTCTAGGTTAAACCGTTCGTTGGCAGTAACCGGTTTCATTTTGAGGTTTCACTCTGTTTTCTCCTATAGGAATACATGTATTTGGAACTCTAAATCAAACACGGTTTGTGCTAGCTCTTTGAAACTTGACACAATAAAGCAGTTTCAAGTTCTATCTCTATGGTTTGTTTGCTGTTGATGTAGCCCTAAGCAGAGACTGGTGAGAATCACTTTCATGGAAAGCGCCTGCCAAGCATCCAAAAAACTACGAGTTGCCTGAAATCTCAGCGAACACTTTTTCACCCAATCTTGATGATACTTTCAGGTAATGATCAGTACACCAATTTCACTTGGCTCGCCAAATTTCGTTCTTCTAGGTTAAACCGTTCGTTGGCAGTAACCGGTTTCATTTTGAGGTTTCACTCTGTTTTCTCCTATAGGGATACATGTATTTGGAACTCTAAATCAAACACGGTTTATGCTAGCTCTTTGAAACTTGACACAATAAAGCAGTTTCAAGTTCTATCTCTATGGTTTGTTTGCTGTTGATGTAGCCCTAAGCAGAGACTGACGAGAATCACTTTCATGGAAAGGGCCTGCCAAGCTTCCAAAAAACTACGAGTTGCCTGAAATCTCAGGAACACTTTTTCACCCAATCTTGATGATACTTTCAGGTAATGATCAGTACACCAATCACACTTGGCTAGCCAAATTTCGTTCTTCTAGGTTAAACCGTTCGTTGGCAGTAACCAGTTTCGTTTTGAGGTTTCACTCTGTTTTCTCCTATAGGGATACATGTATTTGGAACTCTAAATCAACAACTGTTTGTGCTAGCTCTTTTAAACTTGACACAATAAAGCAGTTTCAAGTTCTATTTCTATGGTTTGTTTGCTGTTGATGTAGCCCTAAGCAGAGACCGGCGAGAATCACTTTCATGGAAAGGGCCTGCCAAGGTTCCAAAAAACTACGAGTTGCCTGAAATCTCAGCACACACTTTTTCACCCAATCTTGATGAAACTTTCAGGTAATGATCAGTACACCAATCCCACTTGGCTCGCCAAATTTCATTCTTCTAGGTTAAACCGTTCGTTGGCAGTAACCGGTTTCATTTTGAGGTTTCACTCTGTTTTCTCCTATAGGGATACATGTATTTGGAACTCTAAATCAAACACGGTTTGTGCTAGCTCTTTGAAACTTGACACAATAAAGCAGTTTCAAGTTCTATCTCTATGGTTTGTTTGCTGTTGATGTAGCCCTAAGCAGAGACTGGCGAGAATCACTTTCATGGAAAGGGCCTGCCAAGCTTCCAAAAAACTACGAGTTGCCTGAAATCTCAGCACACACTTTTTCACCCAAACTTGATGAATCTTTCAGGAAATGATCAGTACACCAATCCCACTTGGCTCGCCAAATTTCGTTCTTCTAGGTTAAACCGTTCGTTGGCAGTAACAGGTTTCATTTTCAGGTTTCACTCTGTTTTCTCCTATAGAGATACATGTATTTGGAACTCTAAATCAAACACGGTTTGTGCTAGCTCTTTGAAACTTGACACAATAAAGCAGTTTCAAGTTCTATCTCTGTGGTTTGTTTGCTGTTGATGTAGCCCTAAGCAGAGACTTGTGAGAATCACTTTCATGGAAAGGTCCTGCCAGGCTTCCAAAAAACCACGAGTTGCCTGAAATCTCATCACACACTTTTTCACCCAATCTTGATGATACTTTCAGGTAATGATCAGTACACCAATCCCACTTGGCTCGCCAAATTTCGTTCTTCTAGGTTAAACCGTTCGTTGGCAGTAACCGGTTTCATTTTGAGGTTTCACTCTGTTTTCTCCTATAGGGATACATGTATTTGGAACTGTAAATCAAACACGGTTTGTGCTAGCTCTTTGAAACTTGACACAATAAAGCAGTTTCAAGTTCTATCTCTGTGGTTTGTTTGCTGTTGATGTAGCCCTAAGCAGAGACTGGCGAGAATCACTTTCATGGAAAGGGCCTGCCAAGCTTCCAAAAAACTACGAGTTGCCTGAAATCTCAGCACACACTTTTTCACTCAATCTTGATGAAACTTTCAGGTAATGATCAGTACACCGATCCCACTTGGCTCGCCAAATTTCCTTCTTCTAGGTTAAACCGTTCGTTGGCAGTAACCGGTTTCATTTTGAGGTTTCACTCTGTTTTTTCCTATAGGGATACATGTATTTGGAACTCTAAATCAAACACGGTTTGTGCTAGCTCTTTGAAACTTGACACAATAAAGCAGTTTCAAGTTCTATCTCTATGGTTTGTTTGCTGTTGATTTAGCCCTAAGCAGAGACTGGTGAGAATCACTTTCATGGAAAGGGCCTGCCAAGCTTCCAAAAAACTACGAGTTGCCTGAAATCTCAGAACACACTTTTTCACCCAATCTTGATGAAACTTTCAGGTAATGATCAGTACACCAATCCCACTTGGCTCGCCAAATTTCGTTCTTCTAGGTTAAACCGTTCGTTGGCAGTAACCGGTTTCATTTTGAGGTTTCACTCTGTTTTCTCCTATAGGGATACATGTATTTGGAACTCTAAATCAAACACGGTTTGTGCTAGCTCTTTGAAACTTGACACAATAAAGCAGTTTCAAGTTCTATCTCTATGGTTTGTTTGCTGTTGATGTAGCCCTAAGCAGAGACTGGCGAGAATCACTTTCATGGAAAGGGCCTGCCAAGCTTCCAAAAACTACGAGTTGCCTGAAATCTCAGCACACACTTTTTTAACCAATCTTGATGAAACTTTCAGGTAATGATCAGTACACCAATCCAACTTGGCTCGCCAAATTTTGTTCTTCTAGGTTAAACCGTTAGTTGGCAGTAACCGGTTTCATTTTGAGGATTCACTCTGTTTTCTCCTATAGGGATACATGTATTTGGAACTCTAAATCAAACACGGTTTGTGCTAGCTCTTTGAAACTTGACACAATAAAGTAGTTTCAAGTTCTATCTCTATGGTTTGTTTGCTGTTGATGTAGCCCTAAGCAGAGACTGGCGAGAATCACTTTCATGGAAAGGGCCTGCCAAGCTTCCAAAAAACTACGAGTTGCCAGAATTCTCAGCACACACTTTTTCACCCAATCTTGATGAAACTTTTAGGTAATGATCAGTACACCAATCACACTTGGCTCGCCAAATTTCGTTCTTCTAGGTTAAACCGTTCGTTGGCAATAACCGGTTTCATTTTGAGGTTTCACTCTGTTTTCTCCTATAGGGATACATGTATTTGGAACTCTAAATCAAACACGGTTTGTGCTAGCTCTTTGAAACTTGACACAATAAAGCAGTTTCAAGTTCTATCTCTATGGTTTGTTTGCTGTTGATGTAGCCCTAAGCAGTGACTGGCGAGAATCACTTTCATTAAAACGGCCTGCCAAGCTTCCAAAAAACTACGAGTTGCCTGAAATCTCAGCACACACTTTTTCACTCAATCTTGATGAAACTTTCAGGTAATGATCAGTACACCAATCCCACTTGGCTCGCCAAATTTCGTTCTTCTAGGTTAAACCGTTCGTTGGCAGTAACCGGTTTCATTTTGAGGTTTCACTCTGTTTTTTCCTATAGGGATACATGTATTTGGAACTCTAAATCAAACACGGTTTGTGCCAGCTCTTTGAAACCTGACACAATAAAGCAGTTTCAAGTTCTATCTCTATGGATTGTTTGCTGTTGATGTAGCCCTAAGCAGAGACTGGCGAGAATCACTTTCATGGAAAGGGCCTGCCAAGCTTCCAAAAAACTACGAGTTGCCTGAAATCTCAGCACACACTTTTTTACCCAATATTGATGAAACTTTCAGGTAATGATCAGTACACCAATCCCACTTGGCTCGCCAAATTTCGTTCTTCTAGGTTAAACCGCTCGTTGGCAGTAACCGGTTTCATTTTGAGGTTTCACTCTGTTTTCTCCTATAGGGATACATGTATTTGGAACTCTAAATCAAACACGGTTTGTTCTAGCTCTTTGAAACTTGACACAATAAAGCAGTTTCAAGTTCTATCTCTATTGTTTGTTTGCTGTTGATGTAGCCCTAAGCAGAGATTGGCGAGAATCACTTTCATGGAAAGGGCCTGCCAAGCTTCCAAAAAACTACGAATTGCCTGAAATCTCAGCACACACTTTTTCAACCAATCTTGATGAAACTTTCAGGTAATGATCAGTACACCAATCCCACTTGGCTCGCCACATTTCGTTCTTCTAGGTTAAACCGTTCGTTGGCAGTAACCGGTTTCATTTTGAGGTTTCACTCTGTTTTCTCCTATAGGGATACATGTATTTGGAACTCTAAATCAAACACGGTTTGTGCTAGCTCTTTGAAACTTGACACAATAAAGCAGTTTCAAGTTCTATCTCTATGGGTTGTTTGCTGTTGATGTAGCCCTAAGCAGAGACTGCCGAGAATCACTTTCATAAAAAGGGCCTGCCAAGCTTCCAAAAACTACGAGTTGCCTGAAATCTCAGCACACACTTTTTCAACCAATCTTGATGAAACTTTCAGGTAATGATCAGTACACCAATCCCACTTGGCTCACCAAATTTCGTTCTTCTAGGTTAAACCGTTCGTTGGCAGTAACCGGTTTCCTTTTGAGGTTTCACTCTGTTTTCTCCTATAGGGATACATGTATTTGGAACTCTAAATCAAACACGGTTTGTGCTAGCTCTTTGAAACTTGACACAATAAAGCAGTTTCAAGTTCTATCTCTATGGTTTGTTTGCTGTTGATGTAGCCCTAAGCAGAGACTGGCGAGAATCACTTTCATGGAAAGGGCCTGCCAAGCTTCCAAACAACTACGAGTTTCCTGAAATCTCAGCACACACTTTTTCACTTAATCTTGATGAAATTTTCAGGTAATGATCAGTACACCAATCCCACTTGGCTCGCCAAATTTTGTTTTTCTAGGTTAAACCGTTCGTTGGCAGTAACCGGTTTCATTTTGAGGTCTCACTCTGTTTTCTCCTATCGGGATACATGTATTTGGAACTCTAAATCAAACACGGTTTGTGCTAGCTCTTTGAAACTTGACACAATAAAGCAGTTTCAAGTTCTATCTCTATGATTTGTTTGCTGTTGATGTAGCCCTAAGCAGAGACTGGCGAGAATCACTTTCATGGAAAGGGCCTGCCAAGCTTCCAAAAAACTACGAGTTGTTTGAAATCTCAGCATACACTTTTTCACCCAATCTTGATGAAACTTTCAGGTAATGATAAGTGCACCAATCCCACTTGGCTCGCCAAATTTCGTTCTTCTAGGTTAAACCGTTCGTTGGCAGTAACCGGTTTCATTTTGAGGTTTCACTCTGTTTTCTCCAATAAAGATACATGTATTTGGAACTCTAAATCAAACACGGTTTGTGCTAGCTCTTTGAAACTTGACACAATAAAGCAGTTTCAAGTTCTATCTCTATGGTTTGTTTGCTGTTGATGTAGCCCTAAGCAGAGACTGGCGAGAATCACTTTCATGAAAAGGGCCTGCCAAGCTTCCAAAAAACTACGAGTTCCCTGAAATCACAGCACACACTTTTTCACCCAATCTTGATGAAACTTTCAGGTAATGATCAGTACACCAATCCCAATTGGCTCGCCAAATTTCGTTCTTCTAGGTTAAACCGTTCGTTGGCAGTAACCGGTTTCATTTTGAGGTTTCACTCTGTTTTCTCCTATAGGGATACATGTATTTGGAACTCTAAATCAAACACGGTTTGTGCTAGCTCTTTGAAACTTGACACAATAAAGCAGTTTCAAGTTCTATCTCTATGGTTTGTTTGCTGTTGATGTAGCCCTAAGCAGAGACTGGCGAGAATCACTTTCATGGAAAGGGCCTGCCAAGCTTCCAAAAACTACGAGTTGCCTGAAATCTCAGCACACACTTTTTTAACCAATCTTGATGAAACTTTCAAGTAATGATCAGTACACCAATCCCACTTGGCTCGCCAAATTTCGTTCTTCTAGGTTAAACCGTTCGTTGGCATTAACCGGTTTCATTTTGAGGATTCACTCTGTTTTCTCCTATAGGGATACATGTATTTGGAACTCTAAATCAAACACGGTTTGTGCTAGCTCTTTGAAACTTGACACAATAAAGTAGTTTCAAGTTCTATCTCTATGGTTTGTTTGCTGTTGATGTAGCCCTAAGCAGAGACTGGCGAGAATCACTTTCATGGAAAGGGCCTGCCAAGCTTCCAAAAAACTACGAGTTGCCAGAATTCTCAGCACACACTTTTTCACCCAATCTTGATGAAACTTTCAGGTAATGATCAGTACACCAATCCCACTTGGCTCGCCAAATTTCGTTCTTCTAGGTTAAACCGTTCGTTGGCAATAACCGGTTTCATTTTGAGGTTTCACTCTCTTTTCTCCTACAGGGATACATGTATTTGGAACTCTAAATCAAACACGGTTTGTGCTAGCTCTTTGAAACTTGACACAATAAAGCAGTTTCAAGTTCTATCTCTATGGTTTGTTTGCTGTTGATGTAGCCCTAAGCAGAGACTGGCGAGAATCACTTTCATTAAAACGGCCTGCCAAGCTTCCAAAAAACTACGAGTTGCCTGAAATCTCAGCACACACTTTTTCACTCAATCTTGATGAAACTTTCAGGTAATGATCAGTACACCAATCCCACTTGGCTCGACAAATTTCGTTCTTCTAGGTTAAACCGTTCGTTGGCAGTAACCGGTTTCATTTGAGGTTTCACTCTGTTTTTTCCTATAGGGATACATGTATTTGGAACTCTAAATCAAAAACGGTTTGTGCCAGCTCTTTGTAACCTGACACAATAAAGCAGTTTCAAGTTCTATCTCTATGGATTGTTTGCTGTTGATGTAGCCCTAAGCAGAGACTGGCGAGAATCACTTTCATGGAAAGGGCCTGCCAAGCTTCCAAAAAACTACGAGTTGCCTGAAATCTCAGCACACACTTTTTTACCCAATATTGATGAAACTTTCAGGTAATGAGCAGTACACCAATCCCACTTGGCTCGCCAAATTTCGTTCTTCTAGGTTAAACCGCTCGTTGGCAGTAACCGGTTTCATTTTGAGGTTTCACTCTGTTTTCTCCTATAGGGATACATGTATTTGGAACTCTAAATCAAACACGGTTTGTTCTAGCTCTTTGAAACTTGACACAATAAAGCAGTTTCAAGTTCTATCTCTATGGTTTGTTTGCTGTTGATGTAGCCCTAAGCAGAGACTGGCGAGAATCACTTTCATGGAAAGGGCCTGCCAAGCTTCCAAAAAACTACGAATTGCCTGAAATCTCAGCACACACTTTTTCACCCAATCTTGATGAAACTTTCAGGTAATGATCAGTACACCAATCCCACTTGGCTCGCCAAATTTCGTTCTTCTAGGTTAAACCGTTCGTTGGCAGTAACCGGTTTCATTTTGAGGTTTCACTCTGTTTTCTCCTATAGGGATACATGTATTTGGAACTCTAAATCAAACACGGTTTCTGCTAGCTCTTTGAAACTTGACACAATAAAGCAGTTTCAAGTTCTATCTCTATGGTTTGTTTGCTGTTGATGTAGCCCTAAGCAGAGACTGGCGAGAATCACTTTCATGGAAAGGGCCTGCCAAGCTTCCAAAAAACTACGAATTGCCTGAAATCTCAGCACACACTTTTTCACCCAATCTTGATGAAACTTTCAGGTAATGATCAGTACACCAATCCCACTTGGCTCGCCAAATTTGGTTCTTCTAGGTTAAACCGTTCGTTGGCAGTAACCGGTTTCATTTTGAGGTTTCACTCTGTTTTCTCCTATAGGAATACATGTATTTGGAACTCTAAATCAAACACGGTTTGTGCTAGCTCTTTGAAACTTGACAGAATTAAGCAGTTTCAAGTTCTATCTCTATGGTTTGTTTGCTGTTGATGTAGCCCTAAGCAGAGACTGGCGAGAATCACTTACATGGAAAGGGCCTGCCAAGCTTCCAAAAAACTACGAGTTGCCTGAAATCTCAGCACACACTTTTTCACCCAATCTTGATGAAACTTTCAGGTAATGATCACTACACCAATCCCACTTGGCTTGCCAAATTTCGTTCTTCTAGGTTAAACCGTTCGTTGGCAGTAACCGGTTTCATTTTGAGGTTTCACTCTGTTTTCTCCTATAGGGATACATGTATTTGGAACTCTAAATCAAACACGGTTTGTGCTAGCTCTTTGAAACTTGACACAGTAAAGCAGTTTCAAGTTCTATCTCTATCGTTTGTTTGCTGTTCATGTAGCCCTAAGCAGAGACTGGCGAGAATCAATTTCATGGAAAGGGCCTGCCAAGCTTCCAAAAAACTACGAGTTGCCTGAAATCTCAGCACACACTTTTTCACCCAATCTTGATGAAACTTTCAGGTAATGATCAGTACACCAATCCCACTTGGCTCGCCAAATTTCGTTCTTCTAGGTTAAACCGTTCGTTGGCAGTAACCGGTTTCATTTTGAGGTTTCACTCTGTTTTCTCCTATAGGGATACATGTATTTGGAACTCTAAATCAAACACGGTTTGTGCTAGCTCTTTGAAACTTGACACAATAAAGCAGTTTCAAGTTCTATCTCTATGGTTTGTTTGCTGTTGATGTAGCCCTAAGCAGAGACTGGCGAGAATCACTTTCATGGAAAGGGCCTGCCAAGCTTCCAAAAAACTATGAGTTGCCTGAAATCTCAGCACACACTTTTTCACCCAATCTTGATGAAACTTTCAGGTAATGATCAGTACACCAATCCCACTTGGCTCTTCAAATTTTGTTCTTCTAGGTTAAACCGTTCGTTGGCAGTAACCGGTTTCATTTTGAGGTTTCACTCTGTTTTCTCCTATAGGGATACATGTATTTGGAACTCTAAATCAAACACGGTTTGTGCTAGCTCTTTGAAACTTGACACAATAAAGCAGTTTCAACTTCTCTATCTATGGTTTGTTTGCTGTTGATGTAGCCCTAAGCAGAGACTGGCGAGAATCACTAAAATGGAAAGGGCCTGCTAAGCTTCCAAAAACTACGAGTTGCCTGAAATCTCAGCACACACTTTTTCACCTAATCTTGATGAAACTTTCAGGTAATGATCAGTACACCAATCCCACTTGGCTCGCCAAATTTCGTTCTTCTAGGTTAAACCGTTCGTTGGCAGTAACCGGTTTCATTTTGAGGTTTCACTCTGTTTTCTCCTATAGGGATACATGTATTTGGAACTCTAAATCAAAAACGGTTTGTGCTAGCTCTTTGAAACTTGACACAATAAAGCAGTTTCAAGTTCTATCTCGATGGTTTGTTTGCTGTTGATGTAGCCCTAAGCAGAGACTGGCGAGAATCACTTTCATGGAAAGGGCCTGCCAAGCTTCCAAAAAACTACGAGTTGCCTGAAATCTCAGCATACACTTTTTCACCCAATCTTGATGAAACTTTCAGGTAATGATCAGTGCACCAATCCCACTTGGCTCGCCAAATTTCGTTCTTCTAGGTTAAACCGTTCGTTGGCAATAACCGGTTTCATTTTGAGGTTTCAGTCTGTTTTCTCCTATAGGGATACATGTATTTGGAACTCTAAATCAAACACGGTGTGTGCCAGCTCTTTGAAACCTGACACAATAAAGCAGTTTCAAGTTCTATCTCTATGGTTTGTTTGCTGTTGATGTAGCCCTAAGCAGAGACTGGCGAGAATCACTTACATGGAAAGGGCCTGCCAAGCTTCCAAAAAACTACGAGTTGCCTGAAATCTCAGCACACAGTTTTTAACCCAATCTTGATGAAACATTCAGGTAATGATCAGTACACCAATCCCACTTGGCTCGCCAAATATCGTTCTTCTAGTTTAAACCGTTCGTTGGCAGTAACCGGTTTCATTTTGAGGTTTCACTCTGTTTTCTCCTATACGGATACATGTATTTGGAACTCTAAATCAAAAACGGTTTGTGGTAGCTCTTTGAAACTTGACACAATAAAGCAGTTTCAAGTTCTATCTTTATGGTTTGTTTGCTGTTGATATAGCCCTAAGCAGAGACTGGCGAGAATCACTTTCATGGAAAGGGCCTGCAATGCTTCCAAAAAACTACGAGTTGCCTGAAATCTCAGCAAACACTTTTTCACCCAATCTTGATGAAACTTTCAGGTAATGATCAGTACACCAATCCCACTTGGCTCGCCAAATTTCGTTCTTCTAGGTTAAACCGTTCGTTGGCAGTAACCGGTTTCATTTTGAGGTTTCACTCTGTTTTCTCCTATAGGGATACATGTATTTGGAACTCTAAATCAAACACGGTTTGTGCTAGCTCTTTGAAACTTGACACAATAAAGCAGTTTCAAGTTCTATCTTTATGGTTTGTTTGCTGTTGATGTAGCCCTAAGTAGAGACTGGCGAGAATCACTTTCATGGAAAGGGCCTGCAAAGCTTCCAAAAAACTACGAGTTGCCTGAAATCTCAGCAAACACTTTTTCACCCAATCTTGATGATACTTTCAGGTAATGATCAGAACACCAATCCCACTTGGCTCGCCAAATGTCGTTCTTCTAGGTTAAACCTTTCGTTGGCAGTAACCGGTTTCATTTTGAGGTTTCCCTCTGTTTTCTCCTATAGGGATACATGAATTTGGAACTCTAAATCAAACACGGTTTGTGCTAGCTCTTTGAAACTTGACACAATAAAGCAGTTTCAAGTTCTTTTTCTATGGTTTGTTTGCTGTTGATGTAGCCCTAAGCAGAGACTGGCGAGAATCACTTTCATGGAAAAGGCCTGCCAAGCTTCCAAAAAACTACGAGTTGCCTGAAATCTCAGCAAACACTTTTTCACCCAATCTTGATGAAACATTCAGGTAATGATCAGTACACCAATCCCACTTGGCTGGCCAAATTTCGTTCTTCTAGGTTAAACCGTTCGTTGGCAGTAACCGGTTTCATTTTGAGGTTTCACTCTGTTTTCTCCTATAGGGATACATGTATTTGGAACTCTGAATGAAACACGGTTTGTGCTAGCTCTTTGAAACTTGACACAATAAAGCAGTTTCAAGTTCTATCTCTATGGTTTGTTTGCTGTTGATGTAGCCCTAAGCAGAGACTGGCGAGAATCACTTTCATGGAAAAGGCCTGCCAAGATTCCAAAAAACTATGAGTTGCCTGAAATCTCAGCAAACACTTTTTCACCCAATCTTGATGAAACTTTCAGGTAATGATCAGTACACCAATCCCACTTGGCTCGCCAAATATCGTTCTTCTAGGTTAAACCGTTCGTTGGCAGTAACCGGTTTCATTTTGAGGTTTCACTCTGTTTTCTCCTATACGGATTCATGTATTTGGAACTCTAAATCAAAAACGGTTTGTGGTAGCTCTTTGAAACTTGACACAATAAAGCAGTTTCAAGTTCTATCTTTATGGTTTGTTTGCTGTTGATATAGTCCTAAGCAGAGACTGGCGAGAATCACTTTCATGGAAAGTGCCTGCCAAGCTTCCAAAAAACTACGAGTTGCCTGAAAACACAGCAAACACTTTTTCACCCAATCTTGATGATACTTTCAGGTAATGATCAGTACACCAATCACACTTGGCTTGCAAAATTTCGTTCTTCTAGGTTAAACCGTTAGTTGGCAGTAACCGGTTTCATTTTGAGGTTTCACTCTGTTTTCTCCTATAGGGATACATGTATTTGGAACTCTAAATCAAACACGGTTTGTGCTAGCTCTTTGAAACTTGACACAATAAAGCAGTTTCAAGTTCTATCTCTATGGTTTGTGTGCTGTTGATGTAGCCCTTAGCAGAGACTGGCGAGAATCACTTGCATGGAAAGGGCCTGCCAAGCTTCCAAAAAACTACGAGTTGCCTTAATTCTCAGCCAACACTTTTTCACCCAATCTTGATGAAACTTTCAGGTAATGATCAGTACACCAATCCCACTTGGCTCTCCAAATTTCCTTCTTCTAGGTTAAACCGTTCGTTGGCAGTAACCGGTTTCATTTTGAGGTTTAACTCTGTTTTCTCCTATAGGGATACATGTATTTGGAACTCTAAATCAAACACGGTTTCTGCTAGCTCTTTGAAACTTGAAACAATAAAGCAGTTTCAAGTTCTATCTCTATGGTTTGTTTGCTGTTGATGTAGCCCTAAGCAGAGACTGGCGAGAATCACTTTCATGGAAAGGGCCTGCCAAGCTTCCAAAAAACTACGAGTTGCCTGAAATCTCAGCAACCACTTTTTCACCCAATCTTGATGATACTTTCAGGTAATGATCAGTACACCAATCACACTTGGCTTGCAAAATTTCGTTCTTCTAGGTTAAACCGTTTGTTGGCAGTAACCGGTTTCATTTTGAGGTTTCACTCTGTTTTCTCCTATAGGGATACATGTATTTGGAACTCTAAATCAAACACGGTTTGTGCTAGCTCTTTGAAACTTGACACAATAAAGCAGTTTCAAGTTCTATCTCTATGGTTTGTTTGCTGTTGATGTAGCCCTAAGCAGAGACTGGCGAGAATCACTTTCATGGAAAGGGCCTGCCAAGCTTCCAAAAAACTACGAGTTGCCTGAAATCTCAGCAAACACTTTTTCACCCAATCTTGATGAAACTTTCAGGTTATGATCAGTAGACCAATCCCACTTGGCTCGCCAAATTTCGTTCTTCTAGGTTAAACCGTTCGTTGGCAGTAACCGGTTTCATTTTGAGGTTTCACTGTTTTCTCCTATAGGGATACATGTATTTGGAACTCTAAATCAAACACGGTTTGTGCTAGCTCTTTGAAACTTGACACAATAATGCAGTTTCAAGTTCTATCTCTATGGTTTTTTTTGCTGTTGATGTAGCCCTAAGCAGAGACTGGCGAGAATCACTTTCATGGAAAGGGCCTGCCAAGCTTCCAAAAAACTACGAGTTGCTTGAAATCTCAGCAAACACTTTTTTCACCCAATCTTGATGAAACTTTCAGGTAATGATCAGTACACCAATCCCACTTGGCTCGCCAAATTTCGTTCTTCTAGGTTAAACCGTTCGTTGGCAGTAACCGGTTTCATTTTGAGGTTTCACTCTGTTTTCTCCTATAGGGATACATGTATTTGGAACTCTAAATCAAACACGGTTTGTGCTAGCTCTTTGAAACTTGACACAATAATGCAGTTTCAAGTTCTATCTCTATGGTTTGTTTGCTGTTGATGTAGCCCTAAGCAGAGACTGGCGAGAATCACTTTCATGGAAAGGGCCTGCCAAACTTCCAAAAAACTACGAGTTGCTTGAAATCTCAGCAAACACTTTTTTCACCCAATTTGATGAAACTTTCAGGTAATGATCAGTACACCAATCCCACTTGGCTCGCCAAATTTCGTTCTTCTAGGTTAAACCGTTCGTTGGCAGTAACCGGTTTCATTTTGAGGTTTCACTCTGTTTTCTCCTATAGGGATACATGTATTTGGAACTCTAAATCAAACACGGTTTGTGCTAGCTCTTTGAAACTTGACACAATAAAGCAGTTTCAAGTTCTATCTCTATGATTTGTTTGCTGTTGATGTAGCCCTAAGCAGAGACTGGCGAGAATCACTTTCATGGAAAGGGCCTGCCAAGCTTCCAAAAAACTACGAGTTGCCTGAAATCTCAGCAAACACTTTTTCACCCAATCTTGATGAAACTTTCAGGTAATGATCAGTACACCAATCCCACTTGGCTCGCCAATTTTCGTTCTTCTAGGTTATACCGTTCGTTGGCAGTAACCGGTTTCATTTTGAGGTTTCACTCTGTTTTCTCCAATAGGGATACATGTATTTGGAACTCTAAATCAAACACGGTTTGTGCTAGCTCTTTGAAACTTGACACAATAAAGCAGTTTCAAGTTCTATCTCTATGGTTTGTTTGCTGTTGATGTAATCCAAGCAGAGACTCGCGAGAATCACTTTCATGGAAAGGGCCTGCAAAGCTTCCAAAAAACTACGAGTTGCCTGAAATCTCAGCACACACTTTTTCACCCAATCTTGATGAAACTTTCAGGTAATGATCAGTACACCAATCCCACTTGGCTCGCCAAATTTCGTTCTTCTAGGTTAAACCGTTCGTTGGCAGTAACCGGTTTCATTTTGAGGTTTCACTCTGTTTTCTCCTATAGGGATACATGTATTTGGAACTCTAAATCAAACACGGTTTGTGCTAGCTCTTTGAAGCTTGACACAATAAAGCAGTTTCAAGTTCTATCTCTATGGTTTGTTTGCTGTTGATGTAGCCCTAAGCAGAGACTGGCGAGAATCACTTTCATGGAAAGGGCCTGCCAAGCTTCCAAAAAACTACGAGTTGCCTGAAATCTCAGCACACACTTTTTCACCCAATCTTGATGAAACTTTCAGGTAATGATCAGTACACCAATCCCACTTGGCTCGCCAATTTTCGTTCTTCTAGGTTATACCGTTCGTTGGCAGTAACCGGTTTCATTTTGAGGTTTCACTCTGTTTTCTCCAATAGGGATACATGTATTTGGAACTCTAAATCAAACACGGTTTGTGCTAGCTCTTTGAAACTTGACACAATAAAGCAGTTTCAAGTTCTATCTCTATGGTTTTTTTGCTGTTGATGTAATCCCAAGCAGAGACTCGCGAGAATCACTTTCATGGAAAGGGCCTGCAAAGCTTCCAAAAAACTACGAGTTGCCTGAAATCTCAGCACACACTTTTTCACCCAATCTTGATGAAACTTTCAGGTAATGATCAGTACACCAATCCCACTTGGCTCGCCAAATTTCGTTCTTCTAGGTTAAACCGTTCGTTGGCAGTAACCGGTTTCATTTTGAGGTTTCACTCTGTTTTCTCCTATAGGGATACATGTATTTGGAACTCTAAATCAAACACGGTTTGTGCTAGCTCTTTGAAGCTTGACACAATAAAGCAGTTTCAAGTTCTATCTCTATGGTTTGTTTGCTGTTGATGTAGCCCTAAGCAGAGACTGGCGAGAATCACTTTCATGGAAAGGGCCTGCCAAGCTTCCAAAAAACTACGAGTTGCCTGAAATCTCAGCAAACACTTTTTCACCCAATCTTGATGAAACTTTCAGGTAATGATCAGTACACCAATCCCACTTGGCTCGCCAATTTTCTTTCTTCTAGGTTAAACCGTTCGTTGGCAGTAACCGGTTTCATTTTGAGGTTTCACTCTGTTTTCTTCTATAGGGATACAGGTATTTGGAACTCTAAATCAAACACGGTTTGTGCTAGCTCTTTGAAACTTGACACAATAAAGCAGTTTCAAGTTCTATCTCTATGGTTTGTTTGCTGTTGATGTAGCCCTAAGCAGAGACTGGCGAGAATCACTTTCATGGAAAGGGCCTGCCAAGCTTCCAAAAAACTACGAGTTGCCTGAAATCTCAGCAAACACTTTTTCACCCAATCTTGATGAAACTTTCAGGTAATGATCAGTACACCAATCCCACTTGGCTCGCCAATTTTCGTTCTTCTAGGTTATACCGTTCGTTGGCAGTAACCAGTTTCATTTTGAGGTTTCACTCTGTTTTCTCCAATAGGGATACATGTATTTGGAACTCTAAATCAAACACGGTTTGTGCTAGCTCTTTGAAACTTGACACAATAAAGCAGTTTCAAGTTCTATCTCTATGGTTTGTTTGCTGTTGATGTAATCCCAAGCAGAGACTCGCGAGAATCACTTTCATGGAAAGGGCCTGCAAAGCTTCCAAAAAACTACGAGTTGCCTAAAATCTCAGCACACACTTTTTCACCCAATCTTGATGAAACTTTCAGGTAATGATCAGTCCACCAATCCCACTTGGCTCGTCAAATTTCGTTCTTCTAGGTTAAACCGTTCGTTGGCAGTAACCGGTTTCATTTTGAGGTTTCACTCTGTTTTCTCCTATAGGGATACATGTATTTGGAACTCTAAATCAAACACGGTTTGTGCTAGCTCTTTGAAACTTGACACAATAAAGCAGTTTCAAGTTCTATCTCTTATGGTTTGTTTGCTGTTGATGTAATCCTAAGCAGAGACTGGCGAGAATCACTTTCATGGAAAGGGCCTGCAAAGCTTCCAAAAAACTACGAGTTGCCTGAAAACTCAGCAAACACTTTTTCACCCAATCTTGATGAAACTTTCAGGTATTGATCAGTACACCAATCCCACTTGGCTCGCCAAATTTCGTTCTTCTAGGTTAAACCGTTCGTTGGCAGTAACCGGTTTCATTTTGAGGTTTCACTCTGTTTTCTCCTATAGGGATACATGTATTTGGAACTCTAAATCAATCACGGTTTGTGCTAGCTCTTTGAAGCTTGACACAATAAAGCAGTTTCAAGTTCTATCTCTATGGTTTGTTTGCTGTTGATGTAGCCCTAAGCAGAGACTGGCGAGAATCACTTTCATGGAAGGGCCTGCCAAGCTTCCAAAAAACTACGAGTTGCCTGAAATCTCAGCAAACACTTTTTCACCCAATCTTGATGAAACTTTCAGGTAATGATCAGTAGACCAATTTCACTTGGCTCGCCAAATTTCGTTCTTCTACGTTAAACCGTTCGTTGGCAGTAACCGGTTTCATTTTGAGGTTTCACTCTGTTTCTCCTATAGGGATACATGTATTTGGAACTCTAAATCACACACGGTTTGTGCTAGCTCTTTGAAACTTGACACAATAATGCAGTTTCAATTTCTATCTCTATGGTTTGTTTGCTGTTGATGTAGCCCTAAGCAGAGACTGGCGAGAATCACTTTCATGGAAAGGGCCTGCCAAGCTTCCAAAAAACTACGAGTTGCCTGAAATCTCAGCGCACACTTTTTCACCCAATCTTGATGAAACTTTCAGGTAATGATCAGTACACCAATCCCACTTGGCTCGCCAAATTTCTTTCTTCTAGGTTAAACCGTTCGTTGGCAGTAACCGGTTTCATTTTGAGGTTTCATTCTGTTTTCTCCTATAGGGATACATGTATTTGGAACTCTAAATCAAACACGGTTTGTGCTAGCTCTTTGAAAGTTGACACAATAAAGCAGTTTCAAGTTCTATCTCTATGGTTTGTTTTCTGTTGATGTAGCCCTTAGCAGAGACTGGCGAGAATCACTTTCATGGAAAGGGCCTGCAAAGCTTCCAAAAAACTACGAGTTGCCTGAAATCTCAGCACACACTTTTTCTCCCAATCTTGATGAAACTTTCAGGTATTGATCAGTACACCAATCCCACTTGGCTCGCCAAATTTCGTTCTTCTAGGTTAAACCGTTCATTGGCAGTAACCGGTTTCATTTTGAGGTTTCACTCTGTTTTCTCCTATAGGGATACATGTATTTGGAACTCTAAATCAAACACGGTTTGTGCTAGCTCTTTGAAACTTGACACAATAAAGCAGTTTCAAGTTCTATCTCTATGGTTTGTTTGCTGTTGATGTAGCCCTAAGCAGAGACTGGCGAGAATCACTTTCATGGAAAGGGCCTGCCAAGCTTCCAAAAAACTACGAGTTGCCTGAAATCTCAGCAAACACTTTTTCACCCAATCTTGATGATACTTTCAGGTAATGATCAGTACACCAATCACACTTGGCTTGCCAAATTTCGTTCTTCTAGGTTAAACCGTTTGTTGGCAGTAACCGGTTTCATTTTGAGGTTTCACTCTGTTTTCTTCTATAGGGATACATGTATTTGGAACTCTAAATCAAACACGGTTTGTGCTAGCTCTTTGAAACTTGACACAATAAAGCAGTTTCAAGTTCTATCTCTATGGTTTGTTTGCTGTTGATGTAATCCCAAGCAGAGACTCGCGAGAATCACTTTCATGGAAAGGGCCTGCAAAGCTTCCAAAAAACTACGAGTTGCCTAAAATCTCAGCACACACTTTTTCACCCAATCTTGATGAAACTTTCAGGTAATGATCAGTCCACCAATCCCACTTGGCTCGTCAAATTTCGTTCTTCTAGGTTAAACCGTTCGTTGGCAGTAACCGGTTTCATTTTGAGGTTTCACTCTGTTTTCTCCTATAGGGATACATGTATTTGGAACTCTAAATCAAACACGGTTTGTGCTAGCTCTTTGAAACTTGACACAATAAAGCAGTTTCAAGTTCTATCTCTTATGGTTTGTTTGCTGTTGATGTAATCCTAAGCAGAGACTGGCGAGAATCACTTTCATGGAAAGGGCCTGCAAAGCTTCCAAAAAACTACGAGTTGCCTGAAAACTCAGCAAACACTTTTTCACCCAATCTTGATGAAACTTTCAGGTATTGATCAGTACACCAATCCCACTTGGCTCGCCAAATTTCGTTCTTCTAGGTTAAACCGTTCGTTGGCAGTAACCGGTTTCATTTTGAGGTTTCACTCTGTTTTCTCCTATAGGGATACATGTATTTGGAACTCTAAATCAATCACGGTTTGTGCTAGCTCTTTGAAGCTTGACACAATAAAGCAGTTTCAAGTTCTATCTCTATGGTTTGTTTGCTGTTGATGTAGCCCTAAGCAGAGACTGGCGAGAATCACTTTCATGGAAAGGGCCTGCCAAGCTTCCAAAAAACTACGAGTTGCCTGAAATCTCAGCAAACACTTTTTCACCCAATCTTGATGAAACTTTCAGGTAATGATCAGTAGACCAATTTCACTTGGCTCGCCAAATTTCGTTCTTCTACGTTAAACCGTTCGTTGGCAGTAACCGGTTTCATTTTGAGGTTTCACTCTGTTTTCTCCTATAGGGATACATGTATTTGGAACTCTAAATCACACACGGTTTGTGCTAGCTCTTTGAAACTTGACACAATAATGCAGTTTCAATTTCTATCTCTATGGTTTGTTTGCTGTTGATGTAGCCCTAAGCAGAGACTGGCGAGAATCACTTTCATGGAAAGGGCCTGCCAAGCTTCCAAAAAACTACGAGTTGCCTGAAATCTCAGCGCACACTTTTTCACCCAATCTTGATGAAACTTTCAGGTAATGATCAGTACACCAATCCCACTTGGCTCGCCAAATTTCTTTCTTCTAGGTTAAACCGTTCGTTGGCAGTAACCGGTTTCATTTTGAGGTTTCATTCTGTTTTCTCCTATAGGGATACATGTATTTGGAACTCTAAATCAAACACGGTTTGTGCTAGCTCTTTGAAAGTTGACACAATAAAGCAGTTTCAAGTTCTATCTCTATGGTTTGTTTTCTGTTGATGTAGCCCTTAGCAGAGACTGGCGAGAATCACTTTCATGGAAAGGGCCTGCAAAGCTTCCAAAAAACTACGAGTTGCCTGAAATCTCAGCACACACTTTTTCTCCCAATCTTGATGAAACTTTCAGGTATTGATCAGTACACCAATCCCACTTGGCTCGCCAAATTTCGTTCTTCTAGGTTAAACCGTTCATTGGCAGTAACCGGTTTCATTTTGAGGTTTCACTCTGTTTTCTCCTATAGGGATACATGTATTTGGAACTCTAAATCAAACACGGTTTGTGCTAGCTCTTTGAAACTTGACACAATAAAGCAGTTTCAAGTTCTATCTCTATGGTTTGTTTGCTGTTGATGTAGCCCTAAGCAGAGACTGGCGAGAATCACTTTCATGGAAAGGGCCTGCCAAGCTTCCAAAAAACTACGAGTTGCCTGAAATCTCAGCAAACACTTTTTCACCCAATCTTGATGATACTTTCAGGTAATGATCAGTACACCAATCACACTTGGCTTGCCAAATTTCGTTCTTCTAGGTTAAACCGTTTGTTGGCAGTAACCGGTTTCATTTTGAGGTTTCACTCTGTTTTCTTCTATAGGGATACATGTATTTGGAACTCTAAATCAAACACGGTTTGTGCTAGCTCTTTGAAACTTGACACAATAAAGCAGTTTCAAGTTCTATCTCTATAATTTGTTTGCTGTTGATGTAGCCCAAAGCAGAGACTGGCGAGAATCACTTTCATGGAAAGGGCCTGCCAAGCTTCAAAAAAACTACGAGTTGCCTGAAATCTCAGCAAACACTTTTTCACCCAAACTTGATGAAACTTTCAGGTAATGATCAGTACACCAATCCCACTTGGCTCGCCAATTTTCGTTCTTCTAGGTTATACCGTTCGTTGGCAGTAACCGGTTTCATTTTGAGGTTTCACTCTGTTTTCTCCAATAGGGATACATGTATTTGGAACTCTAAATCAAACACGGTTTGTGCTAGCTCTTTGAAGCTTGACACAATAAAGCAGTTTCAAGTTATATCTCTATGGTTTGTTTGCTGTTGATGTAGCCCTAAGCAGAGACTGGCGAGAATCACTTTCATGGAAAGGGCCTGCCAAGCTTCCAAAAAACTACGAGTTGCCTGAAATCTCAGCACACACTTTTTCACCCAATCTTGATGAAACTTTCAGGTAATGATCAGTACACCAATCCCACTTCGCCAAATTTCGTTCTTCTAGGTTAAACCGTTCATTGGCAGTAACCGGTTTCATTTTGAGGTTTCACTCTGTTTTCTCCTGTATGGATACATGTATTTAGAACTCTAAATCAAACACGGTTTGTGCTAGCTCTTTGAAACTTGACACAATAAAGCAGTTTCAAGTTCTACCTCTATGGTTTGTTTGCTGTTTGTGTAGCCCTAAGCAGAGACTGGCGAGAATCACTTTCATGGAAAGGGCCTGCCAAGCTTCCAAAAAACTACGAGTTGCCTGAAATCTCAGCAAACACTTTTTCACCCAATCTTGATGAAACTTTCAGGTAATGATCAGTAGACCAATCCCACTTGGCTCGCCAAATTTCGTTCTTCTAGGTTAAACCATTCATTGGCAGTAACTGGTTTCATTTTGAGGTTTCACTCTGTTTTCTCCTATAGAGATACATGTATTTGGAACTCTAAATCAAACACGGTTTGTGCTAGCTCTTTGAAACGTGACACAATAAAGCAGTTTCAAGTTCTATCTCTATGGTTTGTTTGCTGTTGATGTAGCCCTACGCAGAGACTGGCGAGAATCACTTTCATGGAAAGGGCCTGCCAACCTTCCAAAAAACTACGAGTTGCCTGAAATCTCAGCAAACACTTTTTAACCCAATCTTGATGAAACTTTCAGGTAATGATCAGTACACCAATCCCACTTGGCTCGCCAAATTTCGTTCTTCTAGGTTAAACCGTTCGTTGGCAGTAACCGTTTTCATTTTGAGGTTTCACTCTGTTTTCTCCAATAGGGATACATGTATTTGGAACTCTAAATCAAACACGGTTTGTGCTAGCTCTTTGAAACTTGAAACAATAAAGCAGTTTCAAGTTCTATCTCTATGGTTTGTTTGCTGTTGATGTAATCCTAAGCAGAGACTGGCGAGAATCACTTTCATGGAAAGGGCCTGCAAAGCTTCCAAAAAACTACGAGTTGCCTGAAATCTCAGCACACACTTTTTCACCCAATCTTGATGAAACTTTCAGGTAATGATCAGTACACCAATCCCACTTGGCTCGCCAAATTTCGTTCTTCTAGGTTAAACCGTTCGTTGGCAGTAACCGGTTTCATTTCGAGGTTTCACTCTGTTTTCTCCTATAGGGATACATGTATTTGGAACTCTAAATCAAACACGGTTTGTGCTAGCTCTTTGAAACTTGACACAATAAAGCAGTTTCAAGTTCTATCTCTATGGTTTGTTTGCTGTTGATGTAGCCCTAAGCAGAGACTGGGGAGAATCACTTTCATGGAAAGGGCCTGCCAAGCTTCCAAAAAACTACGAGTTGCCTGAAATCTCAGCGCACACTTTTTCACCCAATCTTGATTAAATTTTCAGGTAATGATCAGTACACCAATCCCACTTGGCTCGCCAAATTTCGTTCTTCTAGGTTAAACCGTTCGTTTTCAGTAACCGGTTTGATTTTGAGGTTTCACTCTGTTTTCTCCTATAGGGATACATGTATTTGGAACTCTATATCAAACACGGTTTGTGCTAGCTCTTTAAAACTTGACACAATAAAGCAGTTTCAAGTTCTATCTCTATGGTTTGTTTGCTGTTGATGTAGCCCTAAGCAGAGACTGGCGAGAATCACTTTCATGGAAAGTGCCTGCCAAGCTTCCAAAAAACTACGAGTTGCCTGAAATCTCAGCAAACACTTTTTCACCCAATCTTGATGATACTTTCAGGTAATGATCAGTACACCAATACCACTTGGCTCACCAAATTTCCTTCTTCTAGGTTAAACCGTTCGTTGGCAGTAACCGGTTTCATTTTGAGGTTTCACTCTGTTTTCTTCTATAGGGATACATGTATTTGGAACTCTAAATCAAACACGGTTTGTGCTAGCTCTTTGAAACTTGACACAATAAAGCAGTTTCAAGTTCTATCTCTATGGTTTTTTTGCTGTTGATGTAGCCCTAAGCAGAGACTGGCGAGAATCACTTTCATGGAAAGGGCCTGCCAAGCTTCCAAAAAACTACGAGTTGCCTGAAATCTCAGCAAACACTTTTTCACCCAATCATGATGAAACTTTCAGGTAATTATCAGTAGACCAATCCCATTTGGCTCGCCAAATTTCGTTCTTCTAGGTTAAACCGTTCGTTGGCAGTAACCGGTTTCATTTTGAGGTTTCACTCTGTTTTCTCCTATAGGGATACATGTATTTGGAACTCTAAATCAAACACGGTTTGTGCTAGCTCTTTGAAACTTGACACAATAAAGCAGTTTCAAGTTCTATCTCTATGGTTTGTTTGCTGTTGATGTAGCCCTAAGCAGAGACTGGCGAGATTCACTTTCATGGAAAGGGCCTGCCAAGCTTCCAAAAAACTACGAGTTGCCTGAAATCTCAGCGCACACTTTTTCACCCAATCTTGATGTAACTTTCAGGTAATGATCAGTACACCAATCCCACTTGGCTCGCCAAATTTCGTTCTTCTAGGTTAAACCGTTCGTTGGCAGTAACCGGTTTCATTTTGAGGTTTCACTCTGTTTTCTCCTATAGGGATACATGTATTTGGAACTCTAAATCAAACACGGTTTGTGCTAGCTCTTTGAAACTTGACACAATAAAGCAGTTTCAAGTTCTCTCTCTATGGTTTGTTTTCTGTTGATGTAGCCCTTAGCAGAGACTGGCGAGAATCACTTTCATGGAAAGGGCCTGCAAAGCTTCCAAAAAACTACGAGTTGCCTGAAATCTCAGCACACACTTTTTCACCCAATCTTGATGAAACTTTCAGGTATTGATCAGTACACCAATCCCACTTGGCTCGCCAAATTTCCTTCTTCTAGGTTAAACTGTTCGTTGGCAGTAATCGGTTTCATTTTGAGGTTTCACTCTGTTTTCTCCTATAGAGATACATGTATTTGGAACTCTAAATCAAACACGGTTTGTGCTAGCTCTTTGAAACTTGACACAATAAAGCAGTTTCAAGTTCTCTCTCTATGGTTTGTTTTCTGTTGATGTAGCCCTTAGCAGAGACTGGCGAGAATCACTTTCATGGAAAGGGCCTGCAAAGCTTCCAAAAAACTACGAGTTGCCTGAAATCTCAGCACACACTTTTTCACCCAATCTTGATGAAACTTTCAGGTATTGATCAGTACACCAATCCCACTTGGCTCGCCACATTTCCTTCTTCTAGGTTAAACCGTTCGTTGGCAGTAATCGGTTTCATTTTGAGGTTTCACTCTGTTTTCTCCTATAGGGATACATGTATTTGGAATTCTAAATCAAACACGGTTTGTGCTAGCTCTTTGAAACTTGACACAATAAAGAAGTTTCAAGTTCTATCTCTGTGGTTTGTTTGCTGTTGATGTAGCCCTAAGCAGAGACTGGCGAGAATCACTTTCATGGAAAGGGCCTGCCAAGCTTCCAAAAAACTACGAGTTGCCTGAAATCTCAGCAAACACTTTTTCACCCAATCTTGATGAAACTTTCAGGTAATGATCAGTACACCAATCCCACTTGGCTCGCCAATTTTCGTTCTTCTAGGTTATACCGTTCGTTTGCAGTAACCGGTTTCATTTTGAGGTTTCACTCTGTTTTCTCCAATAGGGATACATGTATTTGGAACTTTAAATCAAACACGGTTTGTGCTAGCTCTTTGAAACTTGACACAATAAAGCAGTTTCAAGTTCTATCTCTATGGTTTGTTTGCTGTTGATGTAATCCCAAGCAGAGACTCGCGAGAATCACTTTCATGGAAAGGGCCTGCAAAGCTTCCAAAAAACTACGAGTTGCCTGAAATCTCAGCACACACTTTTTCACCCAATCTTGATGAAACTTTCAGGTACTTGATCAGTACACCAATCCCACTTGGCTCGCAAATTTCGTTCTTCTAGGTTAAACCGTTCGTTGGCTGAAAGGGCCTGCCAAGCTTCAAAAACTACGAGTTGCCTGAAATCTCAGCGCACACTTTTCACCCAATCTTGATGAAACTTTCAGGTAATGAT